>NW_008633187.1:0-8171 GCF_000691845.1 Merops nubicus | reverse complement strand
GGAATGTAATGCTGACTATCTTTGTGCTTGCAAACCATGCAGAGTCACTTCCCTTGTCTTTCAGCAGTGCAGCTTGAAATGGCTCTGAGCTTGACAAAAATGAAAGTCAGGCCCTTTGGCATGCGTTATATGACCCAGGGAGACCTCTCTCCCCAGTGCAGCCAGCTTTCATCACACATGAAGAAAAGAACACTTCATATAACCAAAATGTGCCTGGAAACATTTATTAAATTTCTGTTCAGGTTGCAGTCTGATAGGTCTAAGATTTTCTCTCTTAAGCACTTCCATTTTCAGCAGAGAAACTGTCAACCTAATTAAATATAAACGTTTCAGGTTATAAATTTATTTAGGATACCTACAGGTCACAGAGGAGCTTTTTATAGGCCTAAGGAAAGGACATTTGCATTTGTTCTTGGTGGTGATCTGGATTTTCTTTCCTTTGGGTTCTTTGTATGGGCATCCTTAAATATTGCTGTTTCCTAATTTGCATAACCTTTATCTTAAATACATGTGGTTTGTATAGGATTGTGTTACGGTTCTATTATTTTCTTTTGGTTACAATAAATAAAATACACAGTCATCTTGAAAAATAAGGATTAAGAGGAATGTAAAACCATATATGGGGAAATAAGAGGCAGTGAATGGTTAATTTGGGGGAGTGAAAAGGACAGAGTAATAGTGAAAGGAGATCAAGTCACAAGCTGTTTTTGGTAACCACTATGAAATTACCTAAACATGTCAATAATGGAATACAGCTAAAAAGACAGCCAGCTTAACTAGTCCGTGAATGAGGAGCCGCTAACTTTTTTATGTTAAAAAAATAAATAAATAGGCGCTTCCTCCTGAAGCCTCCGAACACTCCCCTGAGGTGCAGGCGTGGCTGGAAGGGCCCTGGAGCGGGAGGCTCGCAGTGCCGTCTAGTGGCCCGGCCACTCTGGCCGGCCCGGGCCTCTCCCCAGCCCCGCTGCAGCAGCACACCCCAGCTGATAGGCGGCCCGCCAACACACCTGCTCTCTTCCACACAGGCGGGCTGGCTACACTTCCTAATAACAAACCATTAACAACAACTGATAATTGATCGAGTTTTCCTCGCTCCGGGACCAGGTCAGAGCGTTGGCCCCTGGCAGATGCTCACACAACAAGGTGCTGCTGTTCTGATGAACCAAAATCGGCGCCACGATGAGGGCTAGGAGCGCGTGCTGCGGGAGCCTGCAGAGAAAGGCCACACAAAGCCTCAGCGTGAAGCGTCCAGCACACACAAACCCATTCACTTTTTACAGACTCCATAACAAAAATCGCCAAACACAGCCCTAGAATCATACAGGAAGAGGCTTTTGACTAATCCATGTCAGGATGTCTTCTAGGCTGGACTGTGCCCATTTCATTTGTGTGGTTCATTCTTCAGAGATGTAGAGAGGCATACGAAGCATTTAATCCCGAGCCCACGTATTGCAGTAACCAGTCTCTTTTCCTATGCAAAATTTTGTTTGCCTACTTAATCCTTTCATTTCCCATGAAAATAGTCTATATCCTTCTACTTTTTTGGTGTTTTAATCTTTCACATACACATAATAACCACATTGGGGTTTGGTCTTAGCACAAACAAGGGAAACATCACCACATATTTCTGTCTTTCCAAGTACAGAGCTACACAAACAGAGTCAATTGAACCTAAACCCTGTGATCATCCTAAGTACCCAAGAATACTTGCAGCATTTTAACAAAATCATTTATACTCTGACATTTTCTAGTGGGCCTTACTCTGAGGGTCAAGATGTTTTCAGGGAAGCAAAAGGAAAGGTTCCTAATACTTTATTTGAAACAAAAGGGACTGAGAGACATCTGTACTTATAGATATATATTTAAATGTGGCAGAAGTGCATGTTTGTGAGAAAAGTTCTTCATATGTCTTCTCAAAAAAAAAAAAATTTTAGCCATGTTTTTTTCATAAACATCCCAGATTAACAACCGAATTCAAAGCAACACTTTCTCATTCCCAACCACAAGGCAAGCCCACAGCTTTCAGTGCTGCCAGGTAAGTAATTAGAACTCAGATGACAAAGAAACATACTGCGATCCCTTAGTTCACATTGAGTAATAGTAACTAAGGTTTATATTCTCAGTCATGGGAATTGAAGTTTTGAGAGACCCTAATTGCAAGTGTGGAAGCTGTGACAGCTTATTAACAGTATTGAGTTTCTTATGTAACCACCTTTTTTTTTTTTTTTTTTTAATCTCCATTCTAAGGCACTGTGCTCAGACTCCTTTCCTATATCTACATTTACACCCTCACAATTTAGCAAAATCTCTAAAAATCTAATAGAATTTATATTTTTAGTTGATATACAAAGCACACGTAAACCAAACACTTATATTCTTCACACACCAGTGAAAAGAAAGTATAAATGTCAAGACAGATTATTTTCTCCTAAATCATTTTTCCTTCCCATCGGTAAGGCTGCTGACCTACGATTTCATCCTGATAACATACAAGGCTGCCAAGATCTCTTTTTCCTAAGAAAGCTACATCTTTTTTAGTTTTTTAAAACAATATCCAACTCTAATATAGTAAGTAGAAATAATTTTACCAAACTTTAGTCAGATAATATGTAGCCTTCAATTTTAAACTATCTGAGCTCCTCCTACAGTCAGCAAACAGCAGTAGCCAATTTTAATATGGGTTGAATAAATCATCTTCTGGGCTACTTAAGTAGGAAGCCTAGATTCTTAATGGCCTAGATGCAGAACTTTCAGATGAATATTAAGGTAAGCCTATATATACACTACATAAATTTATGCAGCTTGTGGTAAATTTTCTCTTCTTGTTTTATGTTTCGCTCCCTCTCCCTGTCTCTTCCCCACCTCATCTCTAATCTCCTCAGCCATTTTTGTCTTTCACTTCTCATTCAATTTTCTTTCAGCTCTTGCTTTCATGTCCAGCTTCTGTTCATATCCAATCCTTCCAGTTCAAGATCTCCTATGCTCTCTCCCGTCCTTTTTGAATCTCCACATATAAATCTTTCACTCCTTGCCTCCTACTGCAGAGCTCCCCCTACTCCACCCTCTCTCTTTATTCCTCTGTTGCCAAAGGTTTAAGGTCAAGAGAGTGATCAAGCAGGAGTTCTGTTGCATAGATTGGATGGGAAGAAAACAGAGGGAACAGCATCTGTTAAAGATCAGTTTCTCCTGTTAAGAACCAGAAAGAGACTCAGGACTACCAATCATTAAAAATTTAATCAGTAAAATCTCTTGCTTGACAAAACTGTGATACTTCACCAAATCTAATATAGGTTCAGTTAAAGAAGGCATGTGGCTTTGGATGTGTTAAGTTTGCTCTTTAATTCCTGATGCCAAAAGACTGTGAGTAAACAGAAAATGTCTGTTTCTCTGGCACCTTTAGATGTATAAACCTTGTTCACATAAATCTGGGTAGACCAGCAATCAAAATTGTGCATTTCAGAAGGGCACCAGAAAACAGCTTGCAGGCAGATCAGGAAGTCAGGAGTAAGATACTCTTCCTGTAGTAACTCACAGAGTACAGTTACAGCAGCTGAAAAGGAAGGAAATGATTAAATATTTTTTCACTAAAAATTCAAGTCTGCTGGAGTGGGATGGAATTTTAAATGAAAAAAAATGAAATTATAATAAAAATTTGTTAGAAACAGAACAAGAATTCTTTCTTCAGGTTTATGCATATTCTGTAGTTCGGACTCTTTTTTTTCTTCCCTCAGTAAGAATTAAACTCTTAAAATGGGAACAGCCAACCTTTGTGTAAATGGTCACAGTTTCAGTGAAACTTTTCTCAGGATCTCCAGAATCAGTTTCAGAGGGGTGTCTTCTAACTTGCTATAGCAACCCATTTGTATGCCACAACAAGCAATGCCGTAGCAAACACTGCTGGGGGGAAGCGGGGCAAGGCTGAACAGAAGGAAGGTGGCAGCAATCAAACTTATGGGACTTGTTTTCCTTTGTTTTTCTCTGACAAAACCGTCATGGTCAGGTATTAGACCTAGTTAAAGCATAGAGAAGCTTTCATATTTGTTTCCATGGCTATCTCCCTTCACCTACCACTGCCACACAGTTTGGTTAGAGAGCAGATCACATCACACACAAAGACTGTGGAACTGCTGGAGTCTTCAGTGATCCTATGCCACCCTAATGTTCCCTTTTATTTTGGTAACTGGCCCTCATTATGATAGATTAATCATTAGCTGAACTATTGGAAAATATGTAGTGGAACTTCTTAGGATTAATTTGCTTTCATTCACTTCCCCACTAGCCAGTCTTTCTCAGACTTCATTTGCTCTATTTGCACCTGGCACTTTCTAGTACAACTAGACAGATAGCCATTGAACTGGCTTTCAACACACCAACCCTCCCTGCTACGTCTGTCCGGAGTTTGAGGGGGAAATAGGCACAAACAAATAAAAAATCTAATTTCTGTATCACATAGCAAGAGGCCACAGCATGTATGAGTGTCTTAGGTGCTAGTATGCATGCTAATTCCAAATGGCCCCACACAGATATGTGGTTGTGAGGCTTCCTACTCTGTTCTAGTGCTGGCCTCATGCTGGTCAGAATCACTGGCTGCTGCTACTACCACACCCCTGCAGTCTCCCAGGGAGAGCCAGATGTTCTCAACCCACACCTTCTTCCTAGCAGTGGAAAACCTTCACCACCAGCAATGATGTTGCAAATAGATACCACAGCTATTCAGGGACAGCCAGATCAGTAACAGTGGTAACAAACCAGAAGGGCAAGGACCAATTATAGAGAAGCCTTTCCTAATGAGAGGTCTGGGGTTGATGTTCTGGCTCTAGCAGCCTAAACAGAGATTGGTTACTCTGGGGCAGTCAGGATTTCCCTCCCTTGTCTTGTCTTCCAGACAGTTTTGACAGAGGCTAAAAAATAAAATTATTCTGCAACATGCACGGAGGCAGAAAAAGGCAGTGAGGAAAAGCCAGAGAGCACTTCTTTGCTGACATTGATTATGCAGCTCCCAGGGACAGCGTTTTAAGAACAAACAATAAATCCAGTTGATCTGGTTTGAGTCTGGGGGCAGCCCTGACCCCAAACCATGACAGCAGTAAACATCAAACTGCTAGGCAAAATTTTTTCTTGAGTCTTTAAGAAGGCAAGACATCGTGTTGTCTTTTGCACTTTTTGCAACGGACAGCATGGTATAATCTCAACAGCCTGAACTCTTCCTGGTTAGCACTGCAGCTAAACCCATTTAGCCTTATGGGGTCTGTACAGGCTGAAAATACATCCCTGTGAACTCATTTCGAGGTGCACTCTGGCAGTAATGTCCACAACTTATGATTTCTGCTATGTCCAAAGAGTTCTATGTATCTGATGCTGTAATTATCAACTCCTTCCTCCTCTTGCACTTTAATCTGAGGTCTCAGATGTCATCCCTTTGGCTCAGAAGAAGCCTCTCTTTACAGCAAGGTTTCTGTTTTTCCCACGCTCTGTGTAGTATTCAACTGTGAGAACTAGGCTCGCAAGTATTCCACAGCTCATGAAATAATGTCCCAGTTAAGCATTTTCATATGTGATTTAAAAGAAAACCAAAACGTGTTATAATCCTATACATAGATTTGTACCTTGTCCTAATGTCATTTGCTTCTCTTGGGTAGGTTTTTCCATGACATATTTGCAGTCAATAAAAACAGGTCAGGCAATGACAGTCAGAATAGGTACACCTCAAAATATACATATACATAGTCCAGCAGCCCACGAGACTATATTTTAATCAGTACTTTGAGGTGCTCTTCCAGTCACCATGATAGTATGGCCAGGACAAACAGTTGCACTGGGTACAGTATTTTTCAATCCCCCAACTTCTGTATTCCTCTGAGGGATGTACAGCATGACTTCAGCAAAAGGAAGTAAGCTCTCTTTTAGGCAAAAAAGTCCTGTAATAATTTCTAGCCCCTGTAAGCAAAGACTGTACCTCAGAGTCATTCCACCAGTGATTTAGATACTACCAGATCTATTTGATCTAGCCACTGCTAAAACTGGAAATACTTCAAAAACTGTGAAGGAAGCATTCAGTGAGTCCAGCCCTCTTCAGCAGCAAGACAAGTCTTTTAGCAGGACTTTTTGGGAACGTGGTTTTGGATGATGGCATCCCAGCCCCTCAAGCCTACCTGAGGCTTGAAAAGTCTCTCCAAAAGACCAGGCTCTAAACCAAGCAAGGTGGACAGATGAAGTATTAACTAATGCAGCAAGTTACCATTTCAATCTGCAGGTCACACACATACAGAAAGCTTTTCTTATCTGGTGGGACCAGCAGATGGGTAGATGGGTTTCAGAATTATTATTATTGTCAACAACAGCAGCAACAACAAATCACCATGTTAAAAGGTACTTGGATTTCTAATCCATTGTTTCCCCAACACCAACATATACACTCTGGGAGAGTCAGAATAGGGTTCTCCTGTACTTCCATTTAAGAATAAGATATAAAATCCAACATCCTGATGCTGGATGTTGATGCTCAGGTTTCTGACTTGTAAGCCTGATATTCAGTATTGGCATTACACACCATGCTTTTGGGGATATACTCTAGAGAACAAATAGCTAAGCTAAATCTAGGACACATGTAAGGAAGCACATGAGCTAAATGCAAAGATCTTCCTTCAGCACTGAGTGATACATCCCTTTTTTGTCACTACAGTCACTACTACTGCATTAGTCAGTCAACCTCTGCCTTTTTTTCATGAAAAGGACTCAGCACATAAAAAGGACACAATATTAATCTAAACCAGGTCCCTGTAAGGACTCTATGATTCTTCAGTTCTACTTCTCTATACTGACTCTCTGAAGGATCACAATTTATCTAGAGTTTCCAGAAAAAAAAGAAGAAAACACAACAAACAAACAAACAACCCACCTATAACCCATCTTATTAACAAACTAGTAACAACTTACTGGCCCTCCTTTCCCAAGTAATTTGATATTTATATCCATTAAGAACTTATGTTCAATGGAACCATGATGAAGTAAATAGTCACTATGCATCTAGTTGAATACCCTGAACATTTCTGCAGCTCCTACACTCTTTTAGAACAATATTTAGTCTGTAAGAAAGAGCATGAAAAATACATGAAAAACAGCTTACACGGAGCAGGTAAAAGTCATGGGGAGGACAAAAATGCCCAGCCTTTAAAAAGTAATAATAATAATAAAGTAAGAAAAAAATAATACTATTTATATATTATATACTTTTTTCTGAATGATTTTTTTGCAATTTGTTTAAAATGTGGCTTACAGCAAAATTGTACTGCTTCAAATAAGAAAAAAAGTATTAATATTTAGATCGAGTGAGATTTAACTATGAAGTCCTCTGCAATCCAGATTCCAATTATCCCCTCAGCTAAAAAGACAATATATAGGGATAAAGGGGGGGTGGGAAACCATATACGATTGCCAAATTTTACCTTATATAGTGATGTCAGTCAGCTTTCTTAGCATCTAGGAGACCATAATCCACAGCTCAATGGCCAGCTTCCAAGTTTTTTAAAAATCTGCGAGTATTTTCAGAAGAATGTTTTCAATGCACTCTGACTTTCTCAGATTTTGTGGCTTAAGACCACAATACGAAAGTAATTAGAAGTGTAAGTCTTCCAGTGACATCAGTAATAGTTTTTAGTTTTCTATTTTTAGAATTTCTTGCCAAGATTTCTTCTCCAATTCTGACTCCCAGTTTCTGTGTAATGACCCAAACTCCCAACAGGATTTTAGAGGAGGAATGCCTTGTGGCAAGTTTTTCTGACTTGTTACAAGTAGGGCAAAATGTGCTACTCCCTCTACCTTGGCCAAAAAGAGAGGTTCAAAGCATTTTCAGGAAGCCAGCAGCCAGCAGTCCATTCATCTATGCCAAATCCCTGTGAATTGATGCTTATTCAAGTCAGGATCCTAGCTTCATACCACGAACTCCCAACTCAAATCTCTCTTCTCACGAAACACAGACTGAAAATGCAGTTTTCATATTTGCTCTGTCAGTGTTTGACAGATACAAGCCAGGTTTTGTTTTGCAGTCACATATGAGATACAAAAGTGTTGAAGGCAAAAATTCAGTTAAGTAGATCTCTAGCTTTAAAAAGTTATGGTGATAATTGATCACAACATTGAAGATGGGACAACGGCTGAAGGGATCAGGAGCT
>NW_008633186.1:6821-7037 GCF_000691845.1 Merops nubicus | reverse complement strand
TTTTTTTTTTTTTTTTTTCAGCTACAGCTACAATACTCCCTTCTGGCTATCTGCTAGCTCATTTTATATCTTTATTCACAAAAAAATCCTTGGTGAAGCTTCACTTATAAGAAACTATAATCCAATTTGTGTCCAACAGAACAAGGGAGGTCCTGCTCCCCCTCTACTCTGCCCTGGTGAGACCTCACCTGGAGTGTTGTGTCCAGTGCTGGGCCC
>NW_008633186.1:0-6549 GCF_000691845.1 Merops nubicus | reverse complement strand
CCTCAACATTAGGAAGAACTTCTGTACTGTCAGGGTTCCAGAGCACTGGAACAGGCTCCCCAGGGACGTTGTGGAGTCTCCTTCCTTGGAGACTTTTCAGACCCGTCTGGATGCGTTCCTGTGTGACCTGCCCTAGACCAGATGGTCCTGCTCTGGCAGGGGGTTGGACTCGATGATCTCTGGAGGTCCCTTCCAACCCCTAACATTCTGTGATTCTGTGATTGGCACAAAGCCTGGATAGAACAGAAAGAAAGCTGATCAACAGATTTCACACAGCTGGAATCTAAATTTTGATTAGTAACAATTTAAAAAGACTGAATCTGCTGAGCCTATTCAAAGTAGTCAATATTTGGACTACTTGAAATCATCCCCACCTTATGATACAGGTAATTAATGTTCCCTTTGCAATCAATGCACCTGCTTGTCTCTCAAGTGTCCTTTAGAATACATTAACAACCAACAAGCTGCTGTTGCCACATTAAAAAATGGATTCCTTTCATAAAAGACATAAGCACTTCCCAGGATTAATTTGATAATTTTTTTCTATATGTTCAAAATTCCCATATTTAGGCAAGCAGAAAGCATCTTTTTCTGCATGCCTTAAGAAAAACTTCTTTACAGAACAGATAAATGCTGGTTTTGTTTTTTTTTTTCAGATTTCCCAATGATGTGAAGCACTGTAGAGCAGGGACAGAAAGAGATATAATACATATTTTCAAGGAGTCTGAGAAACATATTTCTCAACATATGTTCTTATATTCTTTGGATATACGACAACTTCTTAACATGAAGTAAAAAACATCAAAGTGAGATTCTAAAGCTGTAGTTTTGAAGAAAAAACTATATTCACTCCATTACGTTTTTGAAATATTTACTTTAAATCTATATTTTCCTGAGTAGATTTAATACCACTATATTTTTCTATAGAAAACAGTCAGTCTCTTTTAAAACGTTTTTGAATGTGTAGCAAGAGTTTGTCAGTAATCATTCTGAATTCCTGCCCTGTCCTTTCCCTTCTCTTTTCTCAAAAGATATTGACTGATTGAACCAGAATCTTTGCAGGAACGTGCTGGGAGCAGTGAAAGTTCTTTCCTGGGGTCGTGACACATTCTGGATAAGCTCAGTAATAACTGCTGATAACACTACCAAAGAAACACTCACCATAGTTGGTCATAGCTTGGTGTGAAATACTGCACTCATATTGCTCCCTAGCAAGAGCCTGAAAACAAAGTGCACGTGCTTTGCACCATGACTCATAAAATGAATATCAAGCAAGAGATCATTTCCCCCTCTGTAACAGAGCAAACTCAAAGTGAAATGAGTGATTTTGCACTGCAGACATTTCTCTCTACAGCCCACCAAAGTCTTTTGCCAGACCATTTGCTAGAGCACATCCTGCACTCCTCCTACTGAGGTGGTGCCAAAACCTTAAGACTATTTACCACCCTTTATTATAGAATCTGATCATCTTTGAATTCACCTGCTACCTTTCTGTGCTGGACATATCTTTGTGTGATCAGGATGTACACTTATCACTTGCAGGAGTCAGAAGTTCCCTCCTTACAAAAGGACCTTACAGCAGCTCTTCCATACTTTTGTTTTTCACTTTCTCTTACAGAGAATCTTGTTGTTATTCACTGGATGTCACCTGAACTTTTTGAAAATATCCACTTTGTATTATACTTCCAGCTTTTCAGCTTGTCTGGCTTGCTCCTTCTCTAGACAGTCTGTTGTCCAAGCTTCCATAATGGAACACCTGACATCAATCCTATGGAAGTCTGTTGCAACAATCAGGTATTCCAAGTGTTCACATGGAGATATTTATTCACAAGGGCTGACGGGAGCTGGGCAGGGGAGTTTTCCCTGATTCCTACCCAATCTCATTTCCAGGGTTCTGCCCACCCAGGGCAGGGTTGCTTGCTGCTCTTGCCTGAATTATGTGGGGCCCGTGCTGGCCCCTTCTTCCCCCTGTCCACCCCTCTGGATGGTAGCCCTGCCCTCATGCACATAGACTGGCCCTCCCTTACTTGATGTTATCTGCAATCATGATGAGACTTCAGCAGCCTGCTGTATTATCTAATCATGGGACTCTTTCTAAAATGCATTTTACACTGTGTCCCATTACCATTAAAATAATACATAAATAAATAAATCTGTGAATTAAAGACCTGAAACACACCCTTTCCTACCCAACTTCAATGGTTTAATGACTAGGATATGGGGTCAACTTTCTGTTTCCCTGTCTAAGTAACTGAATAATGTTTATACAGGGTATTATTTACCTCAACATTTCCATCTTGTAGAACAAATGCTTTTGAAAATTTTCACATTAAACTTGGTAGAAAGGGGTAGTCATAATTTCATCCATCCCACAGCTGCTACCCACAAAGTTTCTGCTCCACTTCACATTAAATTTAGCAAGGTGGGATAGTTCCATTCATTACACTTATAAAACATCAGCTGCACAAGAATAATAAGGATACATGAGCAATAGTCTTTGTTTTTTTGCTAACCGAACAGACAAAAAACCGAGCAATAAAAACAGAAAGATTAAATGAAATTTAAGTCTCTGCCTTCTTTAATTTTATACAGTTTACCAAGATTTCAGGCACCTGAAAAAGCCTCAAAGGCTGTGTCTGTCTGCTCAATACCTGGGCAAGTGCCTACAGTCTGTGATGATGGCTCCTCACCACACCAGACTGCACAGGAGCACCATTTGCCACAGAGCTGACCTCCTCCCTGTCCTTCTCATTCTCACAGGCACACTGCAGATCGTGTTTAACTCTGTGCTGGGAACAAAAAGAAAGATTTTTGGTCATTGTGAGACTATGTGTCCTGTTGTATCTGGTGGCAATATGAGTAACAGATTCCTTTAAAATGTTGGCACGTTTGTTTTCAGCAGTTTCCCTCAGCCTGATCAGAGGTGAGGAGCTTGACTCAATTCTATCGTATTGGAAAAAAATGCCCACAGTAATAAAACTGTTCAGTCATGCGTGTGGTTTTCTCAGTTCTTCCTCTTGTTTTCCTTTACAAACACAATCAAAACACATATAAAGTGGCTCAGGGATGTAAACTGCATTATTTCCTCTCAATACAGTGTTGGGTTTTTTTATTATTATTATTTTCTTCTCCTGTTCACAATTCTATGCATCATACTGCTTCCCAACTGTAAAATGAGACAGCTGTTTACTGAAACCTGCTTGCATATGTGCTGTGATGCCCGTGTCCATTGAAGCCATACAAAAACAACTCACTTGTTGTTGCCTCATGTGAAACTTTCCTTCCTCTCCCATTCTCCTGGGAAAATGTTCTCCTGCTGACATTTCAATAGACACGAACAGTAAATCCTTTGAAAGTAAGGCTGAACATAAAACAGAGTGGTTTGAAATGTCTTGCTTTTGTTGAGCCTTCCTCCTAAAGGATTGATATTCTGCAGCTGATTTCATCCATCATGGAAGTTAATGTGTTGAGGGAATCTGGGAAGGTGACAGAGAAGGCAGCAGGGTAGGAGCACAGGGATTTAGCTTGGTAGATTTTTCAAGTGAAGAAATACTGTGAATTCAAAGACATCTTGACACAACAAAAATTTATTTGGATATCCCTTTTGAAACAAGTGCTGTTAACCTTGCAAGCATCCAGTGCACCAGCTCTACACAGAAACTGTCCCTTCTATTGGACAATGAAGTGCAAAATATGCTCCTAGCTGTATGAGCCAGCAGAGAGCTGGAAGTGAAAGAGAGACAGAAAAGATTGCTATGAACACGTTGAAACTGCACTCAGAATTCTCTCCAAATATCCTTTTTTTGCTGTCCTCAGAGTCTGGATGTTGCCCTGCAGCAAACAACTGAAGGGGAAAAAAGTTTGTCATGCAAGTGGTTTAAAATAACCACATCTGATAAACAGAAAACCCACCTGTCTGTGTATCAAAGAAACAATGACCCTTCTGAAGACAGAAGTTCTTCTGAAGACAGAAGTTGTTTCCCCAAAAAAAAGTTTGTCCTTGTTTTTGTTTTAATGTAGCTGTCATGAATCTCACTGGAATGAGGAAAAAAACAAACAAACAAACAAAAAAACCCAACCCAAAACCAACAACCCAAACCACAATAACAAAATGTACTGAGGTGGGGCATTTTTGCTGTTGCACTGACTGAGCAGTTTTCCTGTATTTCCTCTTCATTGTTTTCTCTGACTTTCCATTTCTTGGTGGTGTAGCTGTGAAGGCCCAGACACTGACCTGCATTGCACAGCTCCTCTTTAAACCAAGTCTGCAATGCTTTGAGAGGACCAAAGGAGTGTGGTAACATGGCACTGACCACGCCAGCTCAGGTCTACAGGCCAGTAAACCCAGGATCCTCTCATAAGCTTTTTTAAGAGATACAGACAATTCAAGCCTCAAGCTCATTTTTATCCTGATGCCTAAGGTTAATACCTTCTCTGCAAGCAGTTAAACTTTATGAAATATGTGTGACACATTGCCAACCATCAGACACTGCAGAGAACTTATGCCATCTGTCACACCCACCTTAGGACACTGATACAGCTTTCAAAGTCTTTTAGTATTGCTCAGTATATTCTCAGTGTTACTAGGTTTCAACATTTTCATTGAAAACAAAGTCATTAAAGAAGACAGGGAGGCTTTTCAGGTAAATTAATGAGGTAAATGACTTATAAGTTAGATTAATTCTAAAGAGCATGGAGATTGTATTTTAAGTCTGCATAAAATAGAGAATGCCAAATATCAGCCACTGAGGTAAATGTAAATAGCCCTCTTAGAGGTCTTCTAATTATATGTTCAATAGAATTACTTCAATATCAAAAACATGTCAGATTTTCAAATCTAAGAGGAAAATCTAATATTTAGACTAGAACTGTCATCAAAATATACACAGAAGGTCAACCACTCTTCTTCCTATGAGACTAAGCAGAAAAACATATTTCCACAAGTCAAAAGCTATGAGAAATGACACATTCTTAGTTTAGGACAGGAAGTCAATTAGAATAATTACACAGTGCAGCAGAGGTAATTAATTCTGCTCACTGCAACTTGACCAAGCATCATTTGCAAACTGCCATCTACGCAGAGAGTTTTGCCTTACTTGTTTTAATGCTCACCTCTGAAAGGGACATTTCCTTTCTCTGTAATGTAATACATGAGCTGCATTACCCTGTGAAACAGCACAGGTTCACACCCCAGGATTCATCAGGAAAGAACAAGATTCATGTTCATTTTAACACACATTTAAATCAGGCAAGTGTTTCTTCACATGGTTTGTGTTTTGGATCAGACGCATCACAAGACAACCTTCCTTTCTGTATATACCTTTGTGGCAACATAAGATGTTAATCACTGTTCTTAACCCCAGAGACATTGCACATATGCTGAAGGATACTAGATTTGCCAGATTTTCTTCATGGTTAATAGAGAAAAACTCTTGAATATTCTCTTCTTTTTAAAATTTCCTTTAGCAGAAGCCTCTTTATTGTTACTGCATAAATGAAACTTAGGAGAAAAAGCTCAGATATCTGAAGGTGGATAGCACAATCAGTTGCTTAACAGAAAGCATAAATAGTTTTGTCTGAACTAAAGATAACAGAAATGTGTAACATGGCTTCATTTATTGTACTGGGTGATATAGTTAAACAAATAGTGAATATGGAAATTATAGATCCTTTTAAAAAATTTTTACAGCTAAACAAGGACATATAATTAGTTTTAGAAAATATCCCATTAATGAGTGTGAATAATATGGTGAAAGTAATTAACTCATGTGATACAAATTGCCTTTTGCTAACTCTTTGTAATTAGAGATTCACTGATAAACTTCAGAGACAGCTATATACCAAATGACAGATGAAGGTTAAGATATCATTGAATGCTCCCAGATTTTCTATATAGGCATAAAATGAAAATAATCATCACTCTCAAACAGAAAACTAATTGCAAATTACACATCTGTTTCCTTAGATAATGAAATCCTTGGGATTTGTCAGTCGTCTACAAGAGGAATCTCTGAGGGAAGTAGCAGAATTTCTCTAACGGGTCTAAAGCACTCTTTTATTAATAAAAACTAGAGGTGTCATAGATTTCAGCCTCCTCAGGGGAGGGTGGTAATGGCGGGTAAAGCACTGATATCAGTGAAGGAGAAGTCGGCGGCCGCGGCGGCAATGTGAACTCCATTAGGGGAGGAGTAGATGGTTGTTGCTCCTCCTGCGGCTGCTTAGAGGGCTGACTTGTCAGCTCCTGGAGGATGTCATCGCTCACTGTTTGGGGAAGGGTGGTAGTATCTCCGTTTTTCTGCATATCTTGCACTACTGCCTGTAACACGGTGACATCAGATCTCGCGCTGTCACGTTCCTCAATAGTTTTATCAAAGTCACTCTGTAGCTTGATATAGGCTTCTTGTACCTTGTCATAAGTTTCTTGCACCTGAGTGAAAATTTCCTGACGCTCTCCCAGCTCGCGTTGCCCCTCAGTCCAAAGCACTTTAAATTTATTGATCTCTTCCTGGCATTCCCAATGCTGGGATGATTCAGACACACTGGAGCGCA
>NW_008633185.1:0-497 GCF_000691845.1 Merops nubicus | reverse complement strand
TCCACATCTATGACACGTGAGTGCTGCTCAGCTGCATTTCTCAGCCTGCCCCTTGACGGCATGTGGGGCTTCCTGGGAGCACTGAGGAGCTCTGGCTACGTTGTCTTCCCTGACTGCCTAGACCAGACCTACAGCATTTGGCCATGGAGATGCTTCACTGCTTGGAGGAGAGGGTGGGGAGTATTTCAGGTGGGCAGTGAAGCTCTGTGCAAGGACAGCCTGTACTTAGCAGCCATGAAGGCTCTTTTCCTCAATGAGTGAGGTCAGCTTAGAGCTCTGTCTTACAGAAGACCTCCAGTGCTGCATGGAGACCATTTTCCCTGGGAAGACGTTGGGCAACAGCTTAAAGGAGAGTTCTCCAAATCCAACCCCTGCCCCTTGGCCTTCCCTGAGGCTTTGACTCCTCTTTCTCTTGAAGGGGCTGGAGGGAAATCCCCCAGGGTGTAGGACGGATCCTCCCAGGTCAGGCGAGTCGGGTCTCATGCTCATTTCTTTCC
>NW_008633184.1:736-2337 GCF_000691845.1 Merops nubicus | reverse complement strand
CAGAAGGATGGACAGATGGACACAGGGATGGATTTTGGGTGGACAGATGGACGTGGAGATGGACTTGGGGTGGACCCAAAGTGGACAGAAGGACCTGGAGAGTGGACAGATGGACATGGGGTGGACAGAAGGACACAGGGATGGACTTTGGGTGGCCAGAGGGAGGTGGAGATGGACAGAAGGATGGACAGATGGACGTGGGGATGGACACAGGGCGGACAGATGGACACAAGGGTGGACTTGGGATGGACAGAAGGGTGGCCAGAAGGACGTGGGGTGGACAGAAGGACACGGAGATGGACCTTGGGTGGCCAGAGGGAGGTGGAGATGGACAGAAGGATGGACAGATGGACACAGGGATGGACTTGGGGTGAACATAGGGGTGGACAGAAGGACCTGGGGGTGGACAGAAGGGTGGCCAGATGGACATAGGGATGGACACAGGGTGGACAGAAGGACCTGGGGATGGACTTGGGATGGAGAGATGGACACAGGGATGGCCTTGGGACGTGGGTTGGACAGATGGACACGGGGATGGACTTGGGGTGGCCAGAAGACCCTGGAGGTGGACAGAAGGATGGACAGATGGACACAGGGTGGACTTTGGGTGGCCAGAAGGACCTGGAGATGGCCAGAAGGATGGACAGATGGAAATGGGGATGGACACAGGGTGGACAGAAGGACATGGGGATGGACTTGGGGTGGCCAGAGGGAGGTGGAGATGGACACAAGGGTGGAGAGATGGACACAGGGATGGACTTGGGGTGGCCAGAAGGACCTGGAGATGGACCCAAGGATGGACAGATGGACATGAGATGGACAGAAGGATGTGGAGATGGACACAGGGTGGCCAGAAGGACATAGAGATGGACAGAAGGATGGAGAGATGGACGTGGGGTGGACATGGGGTGGACAGAAGGTCATGGAGAGTGGACAGAAGGACGTAGGATGGATTTTGGGTGACCAGACGGATCTAGGGATGGACACAAGGGTGGACAGATGGACACAGGGTGGACTTGGGGTGGCCAGAAGGACCTGGAGGTGGCCAGAAGGATGGAGAGATGGACGTGGGATGGACACAGAGTGGTCAGAGGAACGTGGAGAGTGGGCAGATGGGCATGGGGATGGGCCTTGGGGTGGTCAGAAGGACCTGGAGGTGGACAGAAGGATGGACAGATGGACACAGGGATGGATTTTGGGTGGACAGATGGACGTGGAGATGGAGTTGGGATGGCCAGAAGGATGGACAGATGGACACGGGGTGGCCAGAAGGACACAGAGATGGATTTTGGGTGGCCAGACGGAGGTGGAGATGGACTTGGGGTGGCCAGAAGGACCTGGAGGTGGACCCAAGGATGGACAGATGGACATGGGGTGGACCCAAGGATGGAGAGATGGACATGGGGATGGATTTTGGGTGGCCAAAAGGACCTGAAGGTGGACCCAAGGGTGGACAGATGGACACGGAGATGGATTTTGGGTGGACAGATGGACCTGGGGATGGACTTTGGGTGGCCAGAAGACCCTGGAGGTGGCCACAAGGGTGGAGAGAAGGACACAGGGATGGACTTGGGATGGCCAGAGGGAGGTGGAGATGGACA
>NW_008633184.1:0-661 GCF_000691845.1 Merops nubicus | reverse complement strand
ATAAGGACGGGGGTTGGACAGAGGGTCACGGGGATGGACTTTGGGTGGACAGAAGGATGGACAGATGGACACAGGGTGGACTTTGGGTGGCCAGAAGGACCTGGAGATGGCCAGAAGGATGGACAGATGGAAATGGGGATGGACACAGGGTGGACAGAAGGACGTGGGGATGGACTTGGGATGGAGAGATGGACAGGGGATGGACTTTGGGTGCCCAGAAGGTCATGGAGGTGGACAGAAGGATGGACAGATGGACACAGAGATGGACAGAAGGATGGACACAAGGTGGACAGAAGGACATGGGGTGGACAGATGGACATTGGGGATGAACTTGGGGTGGCCAGAAGGACCTGGAGATGGACAGAAGGATGGAGAGATGGATGTGGAGATGGACGTGGGGTGGACCCAAGGTGGACAGAAGGACCTGGGGAGTGGACAGATGGACTTTTTTTTTCGGTGGGATGGACTTGGGGTGGACAGAAGGACCTGGAGGTGGCCAGAAGGATGGACAGATGGACACAGGGTGGACAGATGGAGGTGGGGGTGGACACAGGGTGGACTTTAGGTGGCCAGAGGGACCTGGAGGTGGACAGAAGGACATGAGATGGACAGAAGGACGTGGAGATGGACCCAAGGTGGCCAGAAGGACATAGAGATGGAC
>NW_008633183.1:15813-19113 GCF_000691845.1 Merops nubicus | reverse complement strand
AGCTGGCGGAAAGCGTTGAACCTCTGCACGCTGCAGTTTCTTAGCAAAGTGGCCCCAGATCCTCGCCTCAGCTGCGGGTTTCGCTTGTGGGCCGGGCGTGGGGAACAACTTGAGGAAGACAGCTCGTCCTGGTGTCGCGGCTGGGGGCAGCCTGTTGGTAGCTCCAGGGAGCAGCGGTACAAGAAATGGGCAAAACCGGGTGGATGGGGGCGGCGGGCCTGCAGCGGTTCCACTGGCGTGGGCTGCCGAGAGACCCCAGCCAGGTTTTCGGGGCCCGTTCGGGCTGAAGGAGTTTGACTGTCTCCCTGGCTCCCGTGTAGCGTAGCTACAGGAGTGATGAGGCGGGAGGTGGGCTGAGCGGTGGGGCTTCGTGTGATTCTACACTTCGTGTGGTTAATTCTGAAAGCATCTGCTGCTGGTGAGGCTTTCTTTGAATGGAAGTTAGCCGCAGAAGTCTGAAAAACAGAACCTGAGGTACTCTAGCAAACAGAAATGTTGAAAAGGTCCAAGAGAAGACCAGAAGATGCTATAAAAGTAATGCCTGCCATTAAGAAGAGGTCTTAAATTTCCTTCCATACAGTCTTTTAACCTGTTTAGCTGCCACCTTTAGTAAGTGAAAGATATAACTTTTATTCGTCATTACTTGCAAATGGAGTCAAGATTAAGCTTTTTTCACTAATCAGTTAATGTACCCATTGTTCTTCTATAGATATAATCTGAAGGAATAACATAAATTATGCTTTTGTTTTAGGCAGAGAGGAAAAATTTTGTATGCCTCTTTGTGGAGGTGTGAGTTTTCCTTCACTCTTCAGGTATAGATTTCTGAAATACTTAATAGAGGCAGGCTAAACTAAATGAAGGCCTGAACTAGTAACATGCAAGTTAAGCTGAAACAAAAGTCATGTTGAAATGAATGAAGCTAAAGTAAACTTAGCTGCTTTTCTGAAAAAGGATGCTCACAGAGAGATTTGGTATGCTTTCGTACCAAATATCTCATATTAATTTAATTTGATTTATTTAATGGGCTGATCACATAAGATCAAAGTTCAAATTTTGAGATTACTCATTAACTATTTTTTATTTGACCTTTACTTTATTTGCAGTGGGGTTTGTTGCATGGTTAGAATTTTCCGTTTTTCACTCAGTTTTTTTTTTCCCCCCTACCAGAACTATATGCTCTTCTAACAGTGGAGAACATTTTACTGCTGTGTTGCAAAATGCTCATGGTCTTCTGGTTTTCTTTTTTTTTTTTTTACAATATTATTATCCTACATAAAAAGATAATGGCTGGCTTCTCTGTGATGTGTGTTATATCACAAATGTCAGCTTGGTTTGAGATTCTTTGTCACCCTCTGCTCTTATGGTTCATTACTCATTTCCCATGAAGTTCCACTGGGTTTAAAATCTTGACCTACAATGATTTAAGACTTTGGATTTCTTTTGTTCATTAGAATGTGTTCTGAGAGATTTCTGTAGGTATAAATAACGCTAGCTGAAATTCTCTGGGGTTTTTGAGTGATAATTCATGGGAAAACATCTCATATCTGTGCTTTACTCAACATCTTTGTGTACTGTACTTGCAAATACATGTATGGCTCTATTGAGGTCTATAAAACTTGGGGCATCTTCAAATCAAACCGTTTTATCTGAGACGTGCTTCTTTTACACGTGTTCAGACCTAGGTAAGAGGATCACTACAACAGAAACAGATGAAAATATGACTCACTTACAGTGGAAAGATTTTAGCAGGTGCATAGTGAGAACTTCTGTTTTCCTTCATGTATGAGTTTTTAGAAAATAAACAAGGATTTGCAGAAGTGTAGTTTCTCTGGTGGTTATAAGGAGTCCTGCCTAGAGGAGGAGCCTGAGAGGAGAATTTGGAATTCAAAAGGAAGGTTGGTCCAGCTGTACTACTCTGGCACTAAGCACACAGGGAGCTGTGTTTAAGCTGTTTTCTTCTCCAGCTTCTTGGAACATCCCTTGCCTGATTGGACAGGTGCTACAAATGAAAATTTAAAATAGTTTTTTTTTTTTTTAAATAAAGGAACAAATTATCTATGGGGAAACTGTGGAAGTGCAAAAACAGACATAGCAGGCTGAAAGTGCTCAGAGTAAGAAAAGTTTCAGGTAAAATGTTAGCAAGAAATATGTTGCCTGATTCTATTAGTTCTTTTGAAGGTGCTCCATATGATTTTATAAAAAGAATTGCTTCTAATAAAAGCAGGTTCAAGTTGCCCTGAATCTTCCAGATCTAAAATATATGTAGAATTGTAAGATTGCTGAGAAAAGACTTACACTTATTTTGAAACTATACAGAACAATTACTGTGTTCTTCTCATGGTAACAGTATGAACAGAGAGCAAATTCTTTTCAGTAACAATAGCCTGTAGGAGTTGTCATATTAATTAGCCTGTATAACTTGCCTTAACATTAAACAGGGAGAAGCAGAAACGTTGGGGAGGAAAGGGAAATCAGCTGCTCTTGCTAGCCAGGTTTGCAACTTTTTTACTTCAACTGATGGCTCTGTTTAAGTACTTTGAATGAGATGCTGTAATGCAGACATTGTTTCTAAGGAGCCATTAACACTGGCCTTCCCAGGAATAATAAAGTGGTTGTCAGAAACAAACACTAAATATGCTTGACAAGACACTATGCTATCAGAGAAATGCATAACTATGAGTAAAGGACACATCTGCTTTAGATTTTCACTTTTCCTTAAAGGAGAGTTATTCCTTTTGCTCCTGCACTTCCTCGGTCTCCAGATGGTTGCTCAGGAGCTCACAGTGCTTTCAGCAGAGCACCTCCTGAGCTGCTGCCCTGTCACCGAGCACCTCACGAGCAGAAAAAAATGCTTCCCTAGTTTGTATGTGCTGTTTAAAAAAACTTCCAAGAAAAATGAACAAAACTAACTTCAGTAAAAAAAAACCCACAGTTTAAGCCTGCAAATGTGTTACTGTCTTTCTGAACTCCTGAGTTTGTTTCATTTTAGCCCGCAAATTCACAGACAAGCATGAGTGGATAACAGTTGAAAATGGCATTGGAACAGTAGGAATCAGCAATTTTGCACAGGTATTGATCCCTCCCCCCTTACCCAAGCCTGCAATATTTATTTACGTGTCCCTGCTCTTGTCCTTGGTCTTTGGACAGTTACTTGTTTTTTATTGTTCTAATTCCATATGCTATACAATGAGTGTGATTTTTGGACTCGGATCTGTCGCATTATTTGTGAAGTTAATGCTGCTTCAGCATTCTGATAACGTCTTAGTCACTTCAGATTGAGCCTATGGAGAGCTGAACTTC
>NW_008633183.1:12707-15782 GCF_000691845.1 Merops nubicus | reverse complement strand
TTCAGCAGAATCTAAAATCTCCTTTATTACTTTAGTTCTTACAGGCCTGAGGAGTTTGTGGCTACGTGAAGAGGGTATTGTGCACTTCTTAGGCCAAATTTCCCTTGCACATGAATATGGTGCGACCCCTCTGGCTAGTGAACAGTTGTGACTAGAAGTACAACATGGCATGTGTTTGTCACCCAAGGACAGGAATTCCTTTGGATTTTTTGTTTTGTTTTGTTCTCATGCAAGTACTTGATTTCAAACAGTCACAGGCAAATTCAAGATCTGGACTCACTGTATGTAAAACATAAAATCTAATGTAAGAAGCTGTCAGTGAAGTAGAATTAATGTTTCTTAGGACAAGCAGCACTTGGTGTAATGTCAGTTTTCTGTAAGTAACAGGAATACTCTGTGAGACCCCTGGCCTGTTGTGAGGTAGGGGACACCTGTGAGTGAAGAGGCAGAAGCCTGTTCTTGGTGAGCTGATTCTTATGGTGATAAGGCTCCTTATTAATTCAGAGAGGACAAACTGTATGCTAACAGCTCTCCAGTTGTCTGAGTGTCTGGGGAAGAGTCTTTGGGTTTCCTTTCAAATTGTTCCTCTGTGCTGTGTAACAAAAGGATAATTCCCTCAGACTGCTGGGAATTTTGTCCTTTGAAACAGTTGTTCCTCTCCCTGATCAAAGAAGATCAGATGTTGTTTCTCATTCTCCCTGAAGAGATCTGTACATTAAACCTTGGAACTCAGCTGGAGGGTTATTAACACTATAATGAACAAACAATAACAGAACATTTAAAACATGATAGCAAACAAGTTTTTTTTCAAGTTAAATGTTTAAAAAGTGAAAAATATGCTGTCCTTAAAGAATGAGAACTATAAATTTAGAGATAAAGATTACTTATATAGAGATTCTAGAGTTACTGTATCAGATCTCTCCTGTGTATAGTTTCTTTAATGTATGCTTTGATGCTTTTGTTTTTCTTTTAAGGAAGCATTAGGAGATGTTGTTTACTGTAGTCTTCCAGAAATTGGGACAAAATTGAATAAACACGGTAAGTTTCAGTTCTAATGAAGTAATTATTCTACTCATCTGGCTCTCCCTTTGCAAAGAGTAATTTTATTAATTTCTTGAATTAATTATACTTAATTAGAAATACCATTATAAATTTGGATTCAAAATAAATTCAGGTATTTCTACAAGAGACAGCTTTAATTTCAAATTATTGTTGTCAGACCATGCAAGGTAGCAGAAAATACCTGCTTATTAAACTGTGAAGACACTTAATTAAAAATCAAATGTTTGAAATAACTTTTTGTAATAATTTCTGTTCTTAAAATATTTATGCTTTGATTTGGACTTGCTGGTGTTTAGGCTGGCTTATTAGCAATTCTACAGTTACCCATTTGAGTTGCACGATGTGAAAAATCTAATTTATATCAAGCTCTGTTTTTATTATGACTATACAGACTCAGCAGTTTTTCAGTTTCAACTCTAATGATATGTTTTTGCTCATTAGTGACGTACAAATTGTTACACTTCTAACCATTCAGGTTTGTAGTTTTCCATGTTAAAGAAGAGAGGATTAACAGGTAGAAAGGAAAAGCCTATTCCTGTATTTGCATAGAGAGCTGTCTCACTGGTATATGCAGAAAAGATTGTCATTGGCTTCAGACATTGCAGGGAATGAATGTGGCTTCACTGAGGTAAAGTAGCAGGCCTCTCCTCTGCCAGCCTTCTTGTGGAATTAGGCCCATATCAAACTGTTTTGGCCAAATCTGTTACACCACATTGAATGGGGAATGTTAGACAAAAGGTCTTTTGGTTTACGGTTTTAATTAACTAACTTCTAGCTTTGTTTTATCTGAGGGAATTTCATTTCCACTTTGTTCTTCTCTTTTCTACCCGTTCTGGCCTTAGCCTCATTCCAGGCTTCCCCAGAACACCTTTTTCCCCAATTCCTTGGGCTGATGCCTATCTACCCTCCTGACAGCTCCGTGTTGCTCCAGCCTCTGTCTCTGTTGTGGCTTGGAGTTCCCTCTGGCCTAACGCTGCTCCAGGCACCATTTCCATAACTGCCTACAGAACAGGAAAAAGGGAGGAGAGGCCGAGTGATTCCAGGGGTGCCTCTGAATCCCAAAGTGTGTGTTCCAGTGAGCGCCAGTGTAACACTTGATAGCGCTTCCGAAGAAAAACTGGCATCCCTCAAATGGTGGCTGTGTCTGTTTTGTAACCAAATTATGTACAAAAAGGTTTGAATTGTAGATAAAAGGCCTATTTAGGGCTCTTGCAGCAAGAGCTGGCTCCTCTTAACCTGATGTGCATTCAGTCATATCCTTTGTTTCAGATGAGTTTGGAGCTTTGGAAAGTGTGAAAGCTGCTAGTGAACTCTACTCTCCGCTCTCAGGAGAAGTGACTGAGATTAATGCTGCCCTTGCAGATAATCCAGGGCTCGTCAATAAATCTTGTTATCAAGATGGTAAGATGTCATTTTTATCATTCAGTAATGAGTCCCTCCCGGATTCTTGCTGTCACAAATAGCTCTGCTATTCCTAGTTCTTACAGTTTAGTGATGTGGAGGCTTTGATGGGATATATTGAATATAGTTCAAGACAAATAAAATTTAACATGGAAATATTATTGTAGTCTTGTCTTGGCTGAGAGCTGTTTTACAATGTGTTCTTTTCAGACATAGACTGTGGTTGAATTTAATCTATTTCCCTTGATCATGTTTCTCTTTTTTAATCTTGTAGCAGCTCATGACACTGAGAGGTCACACTTTTTAATGCTTTTTTTTTTTTATAGTGGCATCTCCTTAATGCCACTGTTGGTACTGAATTAGACAACTGGTCTGACTCAAAAGGCCATTTTGTGGGACAGATGGTTTCTTCGCTTTTTTAAAGTACTGAAACATTGGTTTTCCTGCACAAGAAACCCTGTTGATCCTACCAGTGTTATGTGCCTACTGGGAATATTTTTCTAATGTAGTAACATGAATTAATCTTTCTTGTAGGATATTTGCAACTGGTTTTCTTTTTAATTTCCTAACTGCAGGTTGGCTTATCAAGATGACTGTGGAAAACCCTGCTGA
>NW_008633183.1:515-12676 GCF_000691845.1 Merops nubicus | reverse complement strand
CGAACTGATGAATGAAGATGCCTATGAGAAATACATAAAATCAATTGAGGAATAAGCTGGACTAATAAATCCATATAAAATATTTCAGTGTAGTTTGTCATCAATCAGTGAAGTACAGAATATCTGGTTTTGAAAAATACCACTTATGATCATATATACACGGCCATAAATAATTGCAGTGATAAAAATGTTTAACATCTGCATACCTGCAAGGGCTTTTTATTCTATTGCCTGATTTATGTAACTTCAGGATGTTAACGATAATATTTTGGGAAACAAAATTTATATGCTAAAATACAGACTTCTCAAGATTCATTTGACAATCGAATTTAGTAACAACAGCCTTAATATGGTAATTGTGTAGTAGGCACGTGACTGTTCCCATACCCTAGACTACAGCTTTCCCTGAAATGCTTTTCAGTGTCTTGGGAGGAGTACGAAAGTATTGTCTCCCTAACCTTCTAATATTTTTCCTAATTATAGTTGCAAAGATGATACCAAAAAAGGAGATCCTGTGTCAACTACCTCTTTGAATGATTTTTACTTCTTTACAGAATGTATTAATCCTTTTGTTTTCTTTCTTCATTTTACTGTGTAATCAATAGTTCTGCCTTTGAAGCAGAAGGTATGGTCCTTGTCTTCTGATTTGTGTGCTCTCTTAGTATGCAGAACTCATGCAATAGTAGTTTATCTGGGTTCTAGAGAGGATGGTGTAGGCTGTATTTTTTTTTTAAGTGAACAGTACCAATGTCACAAGCCCTTAAGGAATTCCATGTCTCGTGCCTAGCAAGTGTGATTTCGGAAGAGTTGATACTTGTGAAAATTGTGTAATTGGTAATGGGTTGACATATAATGTATCCACGTGTGTCTGTTGTTAAGATCAAGTAGTAGGCACACTGCTGTAGTGACGTCACAGGAATGGAACTAAAACTTTCACTCTGACACCCAGGAAACTAAAGCAGCTGATTCCATGAGACTTAATATTTAACGAATCCACACATGTGCACTCGGAGTCACATCTGATGTGACATCTGAGAGTAAGGTTGAGTCATACAGACCTTCACTTTAGGAAAATGTAATGGTACAGCAGAGATTTGGTATAACTTTTTTTCAACAGTTTGAAAATAGTGGTTTGAAGCTAAGCACAAAACATGAATGACAACCAAGTATCTGTAAATTGATCTAAGAGGAAGCAGGAGAAAGTTTATTTAAGATGACAAAGGCAAAATTCATACTCCTTTTGAAGTTTCTTTCAGAAGCACAGCCCTGATGAAGAACAGAAATTCACTGTAGGTTACAGAGAAACCTTTCTATTGCATAAAAACATAGGGCTTGCTTTTGTTATCTGAAGGGATGTCAAAGTAACTGGTGTTTTTCTGAAAACTTACTTAGGAGCTAATTTTTCCTACACAAGTTGCAGACAAAAGCCCTGCCAAGAGAGACTCCACTGTGTGCTTAAGATAAAACCATCTTCTCCATAGGAGAAAACTGCAAAGTGACTACGAGGAAAGATTGGGTTTGGCTGTGGGTTCCACAGGACTCCTAGCTTGGCAGCAGCTGATAAAGAAGAGGCTCTGGTAAACCTGGTGCAAATGCTTTAAAACCTGTCAGTACTTATCCATTATTCACAGAATCATGCAGTATTTACTGGGACAGCATTGAGGGCTCAGAGAGCTGGGAGCTTGGTCCTGGCCTCTTTTAGACTCCCTGCATCAGTCTGGATCCTTGACCTCCCTGTACATTTCCCACAGGGAGAGAAAGTTTGTTTCAGATTAGAATGAGTGCAGGCAGACTGCTGTGAGAATGCATGAAAATGTTTCAGTTTGGAAAAAAATAGGGTGGCAGAAAGTATCAACCTTACTACAGAGCAATAGGCCCTTCATTCATAAAGATTGAATGTAATATATTACAACATTACAACAACTTTCTGGGAGAACTACCTGCAACAGAATTCAACCTTTCTTTCACAGGGTACAGCTGGAGAAGAGCTGTTCTTTTTCTTGAAAAGCAGGACCAGGAACCTCTGTATCCCTAGTTCTTTTAGGGGTTTTATAACCTTAAAAGTGGTTTGTTGCATTTCCCAATTCCTTTCAAAATGGAAACAATAATACTTAAGTGCTTTTCTGGTGTGGTTTATTGCAAGAGCTCTGGTGTTCTGTAGTTATTTAGGCTAAAGGATGTTTATTGGAGGAAATATTTTTGTATCTTTCTACAATTCACTCAACTACCTGAATTATGCTGCCAAAAGAATATATCCTTCCTTGTTTGATGTACGCAAGCCAAGCAGAGCTCTTAGCTTTCAAATAATCCCATAACTTCACTACATTCAGAAGCAGCAGCAGGAAGCCTCAGGCAGAGCACTGTGCACTGGCTGGAGCCAGACTCTGCAAGAGCATGATGCAGGAATCCATAATGAGTGCCTTTCATCAACATAAAAAGATGCAGTGAATGTGTATTAGCTTTGGTCTATGACACCGTTTTAAATGCTTTTGTATAAATCATAGGGGGAAACGTCAAACTCGTTCATCAGTGTGTGCTCCTACAGAAAATGAATAAAGGAGATGATTTTTTTACAAAAGAACCACTTTATCTGTGACCTCTTAAGTCTTGATCCTGAGTTTAAGAACTTAACACTCATAATTACTGGGTACTAAACATTATAGACTCTGTAGAGAGATTGCTTTCATGGCAAATTATGATTTCCATACTTCTCCCACAACCAATAATTATGTCTCTGTATCTTCTAGGGGTTAATTATATCATCACCTTTCTACTTGCCAACAATTCCTTTCTGTTCCACAAGCACCAACCTTTTTATCTCTCAAATTATCTGCCTGAATAATATAAGCTAAACTTGGAACTAATTTTTTTCAATCCCTATTTAGTTTTATAAGATTTGTATTGACATCAGTCCTGAAAAGATTGCATACCTAAAATTTTGTGTTTTTTCAGCCAATGAAGTACTGCCTCTGCTTGTGGGTCTTGACCCATCGTGTATACAAATACAAATCATGTAACTGATACTTCTCACCAGAGGGGGTGAATCGATGGTATAAAACTAAAAGAACTCAAATACGTAAATCATAACACTTGGTGGTGTTTTGATGAGCATAAAATAAGGGCAATGTCATGAGCTGACCACGCGGTGGCACCAAAACTGTCACCGGTGGCACACGGGGCAAGGGCCAGGGCAGCCCGGGGTCGATCCAGCTGCGGGGGCAGCTCGTTCCCCAGCTCAGCTTCCAGATCACAAAAACCAATAAGCACATCTCACATCAGTGAAAAACCTTTAAAACCCACTCTTCACAACACTGTACGTAACAAAGGAATCAACTTAAACCTCCTTTTATTGTACCCATCGTCTTATTTCTTCTCCTCCAGTCTCCTCCTCCCCCTTCTTGCAGCAAGCCCGCCAGGGAAGGGGTGGCATGGACAGTCTAAAATACTACTCCACTCCAAACGTGATGCCAGCCCTAAATTCTACAGGAGCCTTTCAATATCAGAGCAGAGACTGACGGAGCTTTGAGGAAGATGTTCTTCCGCCAAAGTCACAGAGACAGCAGCTTTTACATTAATGAAGCTACATCTGCCCTAGACGGCAGAAGTCATGGCCAATAACAGAGCGCTGCTTCCACGGACAAACGTGCTTTAATGGGGGGAAATGTGACTGCTAATGGAAAACTGAACATCTCTGGCAAGCCATTTCCAGAGAGTACAACTTTCTGCATGTAAGACAATAGTAAAAGACCCTTGAGCAACATCCATCAGCCTAAGTTACCAGCAAGATATGCTGCAGAGGCACAAAAAATTTTGAGAGCAGCTTAAGAGTGTCCTCAATGTAATTTTCTCCACTTTTCCCACACCACTTGAGACAGCCCTAGAGGAATAGTCCTTGGCAGGGGAACATAGCCTGTGGCATCTGGATTGGTCAGTTTGTCTCACAATATTGATATCCCTCTCTTCCTGATACAGTATAAATCAGTCATTTCAGACCTGATCTATTTTAATGCAGTACAAGTGCCCTACACCCTCTGCTATTATGCTGTTTTACTTGTCATTTGTTTATAGCGTTTAATTATTTATGCTCTTGAATGTATTTTGCTTAGAGATGTATTTTAATGGAGGCACAAGCACTTGTACCTTTCTCTAACCATGAAAATCAGTCCACAGGATAGGAGGAGGATGAGTCTGCACTTCTTGGGGCTCAAGAGCAGTTCTGTTTTGCAGCCATCACTCCTCTCCCTTCTTTGCTGCATGGGTCTGGATCAAGAGGAAATGGCAGAAAATTAAGTGTTCTTGGTAACTCCTGTCTGTTCTGACAGGGCCTCACTTAGGTGCCACAGCTGGCGGTGATAAAAAGCCAGTGATAAAACTGGTGTGGTATCACTCCTGCACGGCTCTTTTTTCTGCAGAGTACCATCCTCATCTACAACAGAAACATTTTTGCAGCTTTCTACTAGAGTAAGGGACATTTCTTACATTAGGGTGACCTGGTAAATGTCAGACAACAAAGAAGAAAATTGAGCCATTCAAAATCTCCATTGGAATATTTCTTTTTCTTTTTATTTTGTCTGCTTCCCCTGCCTTCCATGGGTGTAAAGAGTATCTGAGGGTCCTTTAATGCATGCCCCTGCTTCTGTGTGATCCAGAGCAGTATTTCTAATAGGGAATCTAACACAGTCTTGCAAAGGGCCACTCTCCAGAGGCAGCACAGACAAACCCCATTTCTCCTTTCTCTCCTCCCTTGTATACATGGAGAGTTGCAAGGAAAACAGCACAGCCATCCTGAAGCCAGAAAAAGGTTGGGAACCATGGCTCTAGATCGCGACAATGGCAAAAGCTCTTGGGACGAGGCTGCATGAGAATTTGAGCTGATCTCACAGCTCCCAGCTGCTGGAAGATGAGGCTCTTGCCCTCTCTCCCTCCTCTCCATACCTAATCCTCACTCTCACCACCTCTGCCAGTCCAGAGGCTCCACAGCATTCACTATGTCCCCTGAGGCAATTCAACTTTGTCAGACCAAAAATAGTTGGCAGATCCCAAAAAGTGCTCAGATAGTGACATAAAGAAATAGGGACTGTGATTATCATTATTATTAGTACCAGTATCTGAATACTGCATACTTTTTAACAAGTTATTAGTAAGACTCCTTCTATGTACTGTATCCAATTCTGATTAATAGTCAGATGAATTACTGTAGTCATATTTTGTCCAATGTAAGAGTGGGAAAAAAATTAATCCAAGACGAAAGAACAACATAAAACTATTCCTTTTTTTTTTTTTTTTTTTCCACTTTCAACTTCATGATCATCTTCACTCACAACTGCAATCTCATTATTCTGGATCACTCAAGCATAATGGCAGTTTTAAGCTCAAAGTAAAAGTACCAAAAGAGAAGGGAGATTACACTCTACTATTCTAACTGTTACAGTCTAATATTTATATAATGGCACATGAAATTACAAATCCAGGACTGTTGTCTTATGTGAGCCAAGTGTTCATTCTTACTTGAACAAAAAAGATTAGATAGACATTAAATCAGAAAATATTCCCTCTGGAAAAAAAAAAAGCCTGAAATCTGGGGATATATTTTAATTACTTTGCCTTCCAAAGAAACACATGAAAATATTATTATTCAGTATTATAATTAGTAATGAGACAACTAAGCAGATGTTCCTGAAAGAATATAGAAAAAAAAAATTGTACTAATTACATGAGAACAAACATGGAACATTTTTTCTCCTTGCAGTTATATCATTATCTATATTATAAAGAAGGCTTAAAAAGTGTTGGTTAAAGAAAAGCTGAAAACTGTTCTTGGCACTGTACAATAAGATGCTGTCTACAGTGAAAAACTGAAACTAGTGCATTGATAGCAATTCAAAAATGAGATATTCTGAACTCTGCAATTAAGAGAGAAAGAACATTTGGAAGAGTCTTTACGATTCATTTAGCTGCTACCTAGAGAGAGAGCCTCAGTTCTGCATCACCACTGCAGCAAAAGCCACATGCTGCATCTCTTCCCCAACTACAGACTGCTAGAAACATGGTTACACTTCAGAAGACCAGATTACCAACATCACTCAGTGTACTGTAGGTCCCACAGAGAACACTCTTAATGGAAACCACCTGAAAACAAGCTGGCTGGAAAATCTGGCCCAAATATTGGATATTTGTCTTTAGATGTGCAGCTACGTAAGAACACGTCTTCACACATGTACTACAGGTGAATCAGAACAGAATTGTTTCAGATCCTCCACAAAAAAAGAACTCAGTTTGTCAGTTAAAAAAAAAAAGTTTGTATTCACCACATGCTCATAATTTGCATAATTAATCTTTAATCACAGCTGGAAGCTACAGGTTTATAAATATATATTTCTCATAATTGTGATAACCAGTGACTAGATGTTTTGGTGGAAAATTATCTGAAACACTGTAAGGCTAGGTAATTACAAGGCATTATTAGAAAACAGATTCTGAACTTTTGGTGATATTACATTGCTTTTACAAACATTAGAAACAAACATTACTTGGTGAAATATAAACACCTCAGAAGAACCTACAACCAAAAGTAATTTACTAGTTAAGTACATAGTTAAGAAACAATTTTTTTTTTAACCAAAGTCAAGGTAAATCCATGAAAGAGTAATAAACCCCTGCACATTAAAGAAGACTATCTTTCTCCAGTACAGAGAGAAATAATTTGTGTAAAACTAAGGGAGAAGTTAGCTTTGTTTAACAAACTATTCCAAGAACAGTATGTTTCTGCTACAGCAGTTGAATTTTCCTCTATTACAACATGGATTCATGTCCAGATCGAAGCAGGTTTTGCACCCAAGAAGAGCTTATTTTGTACTGACCTTAAAATGCACAAACTTCATGTCAGGGTGCACCTCCATGAAGCCAGTCACAGGATGTCCACAGGATGTCCACAAACATTTGTTATACCACAGTTTAGAAACGGGATTTACGAGTAATCCTATATCAATTTCAGTCTTACTGCTTTTGATCAGGTTTAAAAATATACGTATTAGCTCTTTGAGTTTAAAAGTACAATACAATTTGGCTTGTTTTTAAAATACAGAAATACAAAAACTTTAAAACTCAACACAACTTATTGTCCTAGAAGGTGATAAAGAGTGAAATATCATGTGTGAGTCTTCATTATGCAATTTTATGAAATATTGTCTTCTTACTGTTATTCAAAGGAGTACAATACAGTGAAGTCAGACTGGACAGAAACAAGAGCCTAAAGATAACACCATTTAAGACATAGTTTCCTTAATGACACTTTTAACAGACTATTCTATACACACACCTCCCAATACATCAACTATATCAATCCCTAAAAAAACCCAGGTGCACCATAATATTGCATAGAAAGAAATCCCTGGTATTAATACACTTGTACTGGAGACTTGGACTTTCTCCCTGCCTTACTACATCAAAGCACATATGTTTTCAAAAAACACACATCTCACATTTGACATTTTTTTAAGCTATATTCTTTGGAATCACTAGTGCGTGTGTTATTTCAAGCATATTTTTATTCTGCATGCTATCATTTAGTATTTAAAAAACTAAAATTAAAACAGTTTTTCTGCCTTCCTCCCAAAACTAGAATGTAAAATAATCTTCCTGTGTTACACATATATAAAATCAGACCTTTCTCAACAACAGAAAGCTCAAACAAAAGCCAGGATAGCTGAATGAAGAGGACAGTCACATAAGATGGGGAAATCCAGGGTCAAAAATCCTCTCTGTAAAATGATTTAAAACTTGTATTTATAAGTTGGATAAAGAAAGAGTCCAACGAACAGCCCATGGTTTTACAGCTCAGCATTCACTTTGACCATGGAAAACCTACATTCAAGTCTGCACACCGACGTAAGGAAGGATTCTTACCACTGAAAAATTTTAGGCAATTCTCTCACATAAAGTGAACATGAGAAAACCATCCTGTTGAAACAGGTATGTTTTCCTGCATGTTCCATTCTGAAAAATGTCACCATCCTCTATTTAAAAAAAAAAAAACAAAACTGATTAGCTCTACATAAAGTTAGTTATTTTTATTCTACAGCGAAATTGACTATATTCCTACCTTAAACTACTTATGTTTGAAAAATCTCAATGTCAGTGCTCAAAAATATTTTCATTTCAGTAAGGAATCCTTTCCTGTTCAGAATAGGTACACGCAAAGTGCACACAGGAAACAGAACTACTGATGATCTGCCAAGAAGCCAAGCAGTAAAATTGAAAGGTAAAAGTAATTTTCTTCAGATATTCCTTACGGTGAGCACTTTTTTCTCATTATATAAACTGTGCAGACAGATTAAATCCATCCAAAATTTTTCATGGTATGCATTATGCAGCATAAGATAAATAACAGTAAAAGCTGAAAAGACCATGTCTTCACAAATAGATTTCATAAAAAACTAGAATTTCTGATTTCAGATAGAATATATATTAAGAATATCTGTGTAAGAGGTGAATATATATAATAAATATATCTTCATATATTAACTATAGTCACAGTTGGTTGTTTTTTCACTTAACTACATCATTACAGAGGTGTACCAGGAAGACATATTTCTAACTAATTTCTTTCACTGTAATATGGGAAAATATTATCAAATTCTCCTGCCTGATACAGATTCAGGATTTCTAGCACATCTGAAAATGCATCAGGAATAAGAATTGATTATAGTATTTTTAGTATAAATTTCATTTAATGCCAAAGCCATCATTGGGCTTCGGGTGATAGAGCTAAGGAACACATGAAATATCTTCCTAGGAAATGTTGAAAGGCACATAAAAATTTCATGTATATTTAATAATATGTTAAAAAGCAGATTCCGAGTATTTCTGTGGGTTACTTCACATTAAACTATAGGATCAGCAGATGTTTGCCTGTTGGCATTATGGAAAAACATTTTATGTATCAGTAAAGAGATCATGCTTATGCATGAACAGACATTTGTTCATTCAAGTGCTACATTTTCCCCTCACATATGCTGAAGCAACAAAAATTGTGCACTTATTCTCCTGTTTACTGAGATACCAGGGCACACACATTCACATCAAAAAGTTACTTCCAAATGGTAAAAGGAGAAAATAAATAATTTACCTGACATTACGTGCACACTGAAAGTGAGTATGACAGTTTCAGTTACTGATTTTATGCTGAGTAGTAAGGTTAGCTAGCTGAAATTCTATTTACAGTTACTTAATAGTTCTGATTCCTTTTCAGACTTCTAATGATTTGGGTGGATTTTAAAAATAGCCATGAAAGGCATAGAATCACATGCAGAAAACCTACCAGTTTCAGTGTGAAAGCAGCAAACGACAATTTATATCAGGCATACAGTACAATTAGACTCACTGTATAAAGTATTAGATTGCACACAAAATAACATGGCACATTTCATAAATCTTCAACTTTGCACAATAAGTGACAGACACATTTTTACCTCTGCAGAGACATAAGCAATGAATAATTCACTTCGAAGTCAAGTACATGGCCTAAGGATTATTGCCTTGCCTAAACCATTCTACTATCACTTGGAAAGGAAGGTGGCACAGGCTCTATTCATGCAAATAAAAACACAAAGAGCTGAGATTTTTTTCCAGAAAAAGGATGGCATGAAAATTTTCAAATGTTTTACTTCACTTGTGAAAGTTCATTTTGTTGAATTATATTATTTAGAAATGTGATTGTGAAAAGTTGTTTTGCTCCTGCTCCCATTAAAATGATTGGTGCCCCACCAACTGGAAAATGATCCTCTTCAACACAGGTTTTTCTCCTCAAAGTCATCATTTACATAAATATGATGATGATGATTATTGGGGATTTTTATTTTATCTCCATTTATCACAATGCTTCTAGCAAGCCACACATAGCATCAGGTTCAAGTCTAAAGAATTTGAAACTGTATGTGACCAATGCTAGTGGAGAAAAAATGCTGTCATCCTAACTGAACATGGTTTTGGAATTTGAATAAATCTCACCTGGAAACAAATTAGTCTGATAGAAGTGAAAATGTGTAACCAAAGCAGCACAACTTTGGCATGTAGCACACTGACAAATGTGTATTAAAACCCCTCAAACTTCTTCCACAGCATTTTTGAGTCCAGGCTGGCAGGGCACAACCTTACCTTTCAGGCTTTAGAAAGCAGAGGTTTATAAATGCTTCCAGAAGACTATGGCTTTTACTGGACTTGCACATATGTCACTGATAATCTGATCAAAATTTGGTGTTGAGGACAGGTTTAACTGCTTGAAAGCTCAGTAGACCTAGTTCTGCAAAACTTTCTTCTGGTACACTGCAGCCACAAAAGGTTTAGTATTCAGATTTGTGTTTGACAAATGGAGCCAGAAATAAAAGAGCGATTAATATCTGAACGGTGTTATCAAGCCATAGCCCAATTCTGCCTACAAAATTTCAACCAAGAGCAACAGCAATTTCACCTCAGTCATGATTAAAAAAAAAAAAAAAACAAAAAACACAACAACCTGCTAGTGTACTTGACACACATATATCCATTTAGGTATTCCAAATTTAAAGAGCGTTCAAGCCACAGTTGCTCTAAGGAGATTTTTAAATGATTAGAGACCTGCAGACGTTGTGAATCAAATGACAATGAAAACTGCCATTCACTGGAAATTAATTTTGAAGTTCCAGAGTTAGTTATTCACTGTTAAAAATGGTTTTAGCACCATTCGTGTTTCTAAAGCCATTCAAACAGTAAACAGGAAATCTTGTTAAATCTTTATAAGCAAAGTTGCAGCATCGGCTAACCTAAAATGCATAGAAACTATTTTTTTCCCCAAGCACTTTCACCAATCCACAGAACAGTTGTTGATTCACTACTTGGGTAAAACAGGGCAAGCAAAAATGTTCTGGAAAGCTAGAACATATAAATACAAAGATGTTTGGCTATATTTCCATCAGGTTTCAAAGTGCTTTCAAATGGAGACAAGTCCTTTTCCTTCTCTCCAGTATTAAGGCTCTTTTAGGAAAAAAAAAATTAACTAAAAGACACTTAGTCTTTCTTTACCAAGTACACCACTTAATATGTTTTAATCATGAACATTTTAAAACCCTAGTTCTGCAATTCTAGCTTTATAACTGTGCACTAGCAATAAAGCAATCCTATAATTACAAGATCAGGGCCATACCCTAACATGTAAAATACTTAGTAGATGTTGACAGGTCCATTTCTTTTATACAGTTTTAATTAAAAACACAGAAATTAGAAAACTGACTGGGAAATTTAAACCAAGTGACCAATACTCCAGAAAGCAGCCTCGATATTATTTCTATTTAATTAGAAACAGCGATCTAGAGAAATTAAAATAAATGCTCTTTCCCCATCAAGTTTCCAGTCTTCCCTTCCCCCCCCCCGGCAGAATGTGTAGTTTAATCATTCCAACTAAACCAGATCCTCAGGAGACAAAAGTGCTCTCAATTCCCACCAAAGTCAAAAGGCTCTATGAGAATTTGACATTAATCAAGCTGTTTGGGACACTTAACCTTTTCGAGGAACTCAAAAATGCAGTTAAAAAGAAATAAATCGCATTCCATTCCTAAACAATCTCCAGAAGAGCCAAACTTTAAAGGCCTGATCACACATCCCTTCATAATCAGAAGATCACATTGACATCAGTTTCTCCACTCTCAGAAGTCCCATTTGTAGAGCTCCCTTTCCTGCAAGCACATACACGCCTAATTCCTGGAAAATCATCACCCAGATTTGGCATCAGCACAACCTGTATTCAGCCAAACTCCTGAAAAAGTGAGTTTAGAGAGAAAAATACTCTATTTACTGCCAATATCATTTAAAACGCACACCTGAAGGCAGAAGTCAGCATGCTCTGGAAATTTATTGGTATAGTTTTATATGGCAAAATATGCCTTTCTTCAACTTGTCTTTCTCAATTCAGCCAATTTTGTGAAATTCATCACTTACTGAAATTATCACGAAAAATTTGGGGCATTTTTTTTTCAGAAAGCAGGCTCCTGGACCAGTACCTTAAGCATAACAAATTCAATGAAGCTACTAGCTGAATAAAACTGAAAGTGCTGCTTGGGATGCAGACTGAAATTACGGATTCAACTCTTCAATTTCTAGTTCCTCTGGTGCAATTCCATGACTTTCCT
>NW_008633183.1:0-484 GCF_000691845.1 Merops nubicus | reverse complement strand
CTGAACACAAGCAGCTTTATAGGACCAATCCCACTGAAACCAACGTTGGATCCAAGCAAACCTTTACAACACACCACATGAATTTTAAAACAAAACACTTGATTTTTAAAATCTCTCTGTAGGTTGCACTTCAATTGGTACATGACCTTACTTTTCTGTTCTAAGTATGTTTAAACATATGAAATGGAGTTCAAATAAGAAAAAAAACCCCTTTGCTTTAAACCTGTCGATCATTTTTACAGCATGATGGTACAGAGCTACACCTGCAGGCATCGGCACTCTTGCCTCTGTGGGTTCAAAGCCATTACCTTCTTCACCACAAGGTTCAAAACCGTAACCCTGCCCTATCAGGCCCTGAACCTCGTGGGACGATGAGCGGGACCGGGTCAGGCTCTGAACGGGCGCTCAGCACCTGGCCGGAGCCGGGCTTTTCTTAAGCAGGCTTAGGCGAGCAGGACAGTGCCCCCCGTGTCACCAGAGCCTG
>NW_008633182.1:14197-49835 GCF_000691845.1 Merops nubicus | reverse complement strand
TTTGGTGTTCTGGGGCATGTTATGTGGTGTTTTGAGTTGAAAAGCGGCGGGGTTGAGACGCTTATTAATGCCTTAAAGTACTGATAGGCATCTTGTGGTTGAGGAACTTGTGAACTGCTGGCCTAGAGCCATTTCTGTCAGATACTTCAGTGATGGGCATATTACATTAACTCGATCGTGCAGCCTTGATGGTTGTTCTGCTTTGGCTTGGTTTACAAGAAAATATCTGCTGTAAACCTGGAAGCTGTCCATGTTACTAGCAGCCCACTGGTTCTCAGTTGGCCATGCTGGAGACTTTAAAGTGTCTACTCGGTTTCCTTTCTAGGTCTCCTTTCTTTGTCTTCCCTCTTTCCCCCCCCCCCCCCCCTCCATTATCTTTCCTTGAAAGTACTGTATTTGTCGAGACTCGAGTCTGTTTAGCAATGAGAACCACTTACCTGTTTTTCAGTTTCTCTTTTTTTTTTTTTTTTTAAGGTTTTGTTTGGGTTGTTTGTGTTTTGTTTAGTAGTTTTTTTTTCTTTTTTCTAATTAGTAGGTAAGTCATCTTTTTAATTGTACCTTCCATGGTAACATCAAACAGTTGCTCTGAGAAGACTAGTAGATGTGACCTTCTTTGCTGAGGATTCCCTTGTAGGAATTTAAAGGAAGTGGTCATGAGCATGAGAGTAATTTTTATTTTAGCTTTAATGATTCAATGAAAAATTCATTAGTAATTGAACCATGTTTCTATTCTCTACATCCAGTAAATACTATGCAGAAAGCAACTAGTTTAGCTATGTATAAGAAGAACATTGTGTGGCATCTGTCCACTGGAGTCTCATAAATAGCCTGATATTTTTTCATAGCTAATACAGATCTCAGAAATTGCTTTCAAGAAAAAAAAAAAAGAAATCGATTTTAGAGACCCTAAGAAATTTGCCCAGTGTGCTGATAGTGATGCACTTTGCATGTTTATAGTGCTCTTTGACAGAGGCTGGCCTGTCATTCGTCCTCCCCTCTCCAAGCATCCCTCAGAAGCTTCTTAGAGGTTACAGATGAGATGGAGGGGAAGAAGCAAACTCCTTGTCGAAGCCACGTATTATCAGTGCAGAACTGGGAATATAACCTGATTACAAGTTGTTTGCTTGAACGCCTTTGGCCCTTGCCAAAACATCTCAATAAAGTTATAATTAGCTGTGGCTGGCATTGCCACAAGCTGTAACAGCATTTATCTGCTGCGGAGTCATGTTCAGAAAGGTGCAAAATTCTTGGCTGTCTCTGTAGAGATCTGGCCTTGGGTCTGCTGTGAGCATATGCAATTGAACGTTCTTTGATCCGTGCAAGAGGTTTGTGTGAGGGGTTCAGCCACTACAGGATGGCTTTTAGAAATCGTACATGTACAGCTGAAGGATGAGCAGTGTTAATTAAAAACTGGTTCCGTGCTCCTTCTGAAGCCTTTTGTTGGCCTATATATTTGGAAATGTTTAACAGAGTAATGGAAACTTGAGGTCGGGCAGTTTCTCTCTCTTGAGATGAAAAATGTAGTGCTCCTTGTTGTACTTCACTGGTCTTCTGTCCAATGTGAATTTCAGTGTTAGATGAGCCACTCTCTCGGGAGGCCCTGTGGCAGGGGACCTTTTTTGTATCATCTTCTTACTTTCTTAGTACCACATGGATTTTTTTTCTGCAATTCTTCTTGTTTCTCAGAGGTAGGCCTCTTTTATCTCCAGTTTCTTACTTGCCATGATATTTAAATGCTTCAGATACTTTATGCCGCCAAAGTATTACCATACTTCTGTTCTGTAGTTGTTGGTTAAGCTATAACTGCTCTCCAAAAATACCTTGTGAGTCTGTCCCACTGTGATTTCTTATCTTCCTTTTCTTCCCCTCTGGGCTTCTTTTTCTTTTCTCTTTTTCTTTTCCTTGCAGTTTATTCTGTGGGACTAAGTATGATGTTCAGATAGATGACCTTTCTGTGGCTTTATGTGGTGCTTGTTAGGGTGACACACCCCCAAATTTATACCGTATGTGAGTTGGCAGGCCAAGCACCTCATTCTTGTTTCTTAGTTACTGATCTAGTACTGCCTTCCAAGGTTTTTCTTCCTGTCAAGTGCCTGTGTTTTGTTTTCCCTAGCCAATACTCATCTCTACTTTGATTTTTCTAGTTATTTTTCTTGAAGCTTTATAAATTATCGTTGCTTCTTTTATCTTCCTCATTCAGAGTGAAAGACTGTAATATTTGTATCTATGTAAGTATCATTAGTAAGTTGTCTATTTCAAGTAGGAGGGAAAACAGATTCATACAGCATTCCCCTAGATGCTTATCTGCTAATTGCATATTTCACTTTTAATGCTTGCTGTCTTTTTATGGTACTTTGACATTTTGAAAAATTATCTTAAGAATTAACTTTTTGAGTGCCCTGTGGAGTAATTCACTAGAATAAATACTAACATTATTAATCCTCATTTTAGTCTTCACAAACTGTGTTCTATAGCTTTATCATTTATTTTCATAACTTTTCAGAAATTAGTAATTTTTCAATTCTTAGGTTCTTCTGGCAGCTGCCTGGGAAAGTCGACAAGAAAGGGTTTACTGTTCCACAGAAGTTTAAAACTGTGATTCTTTTTCTCCATTTTTCTGAGTGTTTCCGGGGCATTTCAGAGTTGTCATTGTGTATTGGACGAGCCCATCCCACGACAGCGAAGGGTTTGATTGAATTCCTGCGCAGGGCGCTGGAATTTGCTCCTTTGCTTGAGGCAGGCAGGGTCTGAACTGATTCCTGTTTTGGTGTCTCGCCTTCGCCACACGTCTTCCAGGCGGCTGGGGGTGATGCTCCGTTGTGGATGTCATTTCCCTTTAAGTAGCCAGATGGCAACCCTGGGAGGGAGCGACGGGGACTCTGCCTCCGTGGCGGGGACCCCCGCGGAGCCCAGCGCTGCTGGTGCCTCCTCGTCCCAGCAAGTGACAGAGCTGTGGAGCTCTGCTGCCTCTGGGCTGGCTAAGCTTGGAAGGCGTGCCAGTGTGTGTATGGCTTTTGTTTTGACTAGAAATTTTGTCTTTGCAAGCAATGCATATGTTGCTGTGGAAAGTTTTGCCTCTGACAAACATTTTTTTGGCAGAAATTCTGCTTTTGAGACGTTGGCATTTCTCTGCGTTTCACAAATGTTCTAAATTGCAACAAACTGCAATGCTGGTGTTTAACTGCATGTATGGACATCCTTATCTTGCTAAGGAATTTTCTAGCTCTTGTCCTCTTCACTACTGAAGTTTTCACTTCTTCTAACTGGTAACTTTTTAAAGTCTTTAGAGTAGCAGACAGCTTTGGAGTAGTGGAACCGGATAGGGTTGCGTTAAAATTACTTACCTTGGGTAAATTTTCCTTTGAAAAGGTTTGCAAGGAAACGATGGATAATGGATAGATACAATGTACTTGTCTTTCCACAACTTTGTTAAAAATATTCCTTGTAAGGCAGTGCCAAAAAAAAAAAAAAGACAGACAAACAAAACCCCAACACTCAAATGATAGGGGAAGAGTTAATGAAATGAGATAAAATGTGGTTAAATGATAGCCAACAACTGTAATAGAAGGAATGTGATGGAAATAATAGATAAGCACTCGAGGTCAGTTATGGAAGTCAGATTTAGTAATGTTGGCTCTTGGGGCGGGGGGGTGGGGGGGTCACGGGTGGTGATCTTCCCCTTGCTGCTGCTTTTCTGAGGCAAGAGGCAAGCGGCGAAACCAGGCGTGATACGTGCTAAGATTGTGCCCTTGCAGATAGACAAGTTAAAGTAATGAGGAGAAGGGGCAAATCAGACAGATGGCTGTGGCTATTTATAGTGTGGTTTAGGACATTCGTTACTTGATTCAGAAATAGTTGATATTTACAGTTTGTTGCCTTCTAGGTAATGGTCCTCTTATTAGATTAAGTTTCTAGTTAAAAAACATTCTGGTAGCTGGATAATCTGAAAATACTGTTCAGAGAAAAAATAATGGACAGTGAGTTAATGAAATCAGTAAATGGAAAACTCCTATGGATTTGGTATGGCCAGTAAAACAGAACTTCTGTTGATGAGATTTTCAGATACAATGACGTGGGGTGAATCTCTGAGATTCTCTGTGAAAGATTAAATGGCAGAATTGCTGTAGAAGTCTTGGATAAAATATTTTTTCTCATAAGGTAGGTATTACAAAGAAAACAGTGATTAATGTTAAATTCCTCTCCACCCCAGAAGGCAAATATTTTCGACTTTGTTTTAAACGCATCACAAGTCAAAGGAAAGGCAGAGGAAAACAAGCCATGGTCACAATACTGAAGGGTGCTTAGCTGGGAAAGGTGATGCTAAATGGTTTCCAGTGCCTACTAGATATCCATTCCTTTGTTAAGTTTCTTTTTTAGCCAACTTTCTAGTTGCCAAATTCATGCAAAGCAGGAAAGCTTCTGTACTTTTTTTTCCCCCCTGTTTGCTTATATGCATGCTTGCCAGCTAATCTGAATATACTTTGATAAGCTATCATAGCTTGTTTTGGTTAAACCAGAAGGAAAAGTGGGAGTAAATGTTCAGTGATGAAGGAGCTGCATTACAGAAGTTGGTAGCTTTTGTAGAGAAGTAGGATGTAAATACAAACTGATAAGACTGGTTCTTTGCAGGTCTGTACCTGCTTCTTACAGTAGTTTGATACATATTTTTTTTTAAGTTTGCATAAATGGTCTGAGCATTTTCCAGCATTAGATTTTCCCATTTTTATCTAATCTGTTCAACCTGTAGTGTAGTTTTAAGTATGATGAAAATGTGTTCCTTAAATGAGCCTAATTTTTAGGAAACTGTTGCTGGAAATACTGTTGACATGGCATGAACAGAGAGAGTTTTGCAATGTTACATTGTATCCAGGTAGTCTTTAAAGCTTACAAACACTTATCACACAAAGTTATACTGAAAAATGAAGCGTCTTTCTGATTTTCATTATTTGATCTAGAATTCTTGAATTAAGTAAAAATGTTATGTTCTAAATGGAAAACTGTTTTTTGATGTCAGGTTGGCATATGGTGAAACATCATATGTGTCTTTACTAGTGCATGTTTGTAATTTAAATCAGTATCAACATCCTCACATTGTAGCCCTCCTTTTTCTGTAGAAAGTTTTGGCTCATGTCAGTTTTATTGCATCAGGGGTAAGTAACTTTGTGCTATTTGAACAAGTTACAAATATAACTCAGCCTTTATTGACATTTCAGTATACACTGAAACTTTATTTACTAATTCTAGAACAGGCTGTGTAAAATTCCCCAAGGAAGAGCACATGCATCTCCTGAGACTCTTCATTCATCTTAATTTAATGCTTGACAAAGTAAGGCTGTACAAATGCCAACTCTCAAATAAAACTGATATCTGTACACAGTTTTACGAGAAAATATGGGAGTAGGTGGCTGACCAATACCTATTTGGTTTCACAAGGCAGCCAGGCCTTGTCAAGTCCTCTTTTTCTAAGTTCCCTAGCTAAAAAGAGGGAAGAACTGACCTAGGAATAGATGAAGGATTGTCACATTTTGTTTTTAAATGCTGAAAAACGTTTAGACGTGTAAAACAGCTCTTCTGAATCACACTTTGGAGTGCCCAGGATCCAAGCTATGTAGATAATACACTAGAAATAAAAATACTCCAAAAAGTGAAAACAAAGGTTTATTTTATCATAGTGAGCTCTTCTGTACAGGCCCATAGATGGATTCATGTAGAAGGTGTTCTTTTCCTATTTGAAAAGTTTACTGTATGCTAATGCTGAATATTTTGAAACTAACCCAGTGGCAAAGAAGTTAAATTTAAGATTGCAATGTGGAAAGACTGCATTTTTTCTGCTTTTAGCCAGGAATATGTTTCCCTTTAGGGCAGTCACATAGGGCAAGATTGCAAAAGCATTGGAACAAAAATGGCATGCATGATATTCATATCCAAGCTTGGAAAGAGGGGGTGAGGACAGAATCAGTTATTTTTGTTTCTGTTTCACTTGATGCTCTAGTCAGTTCAGAGTGCAAGGAGTAGCTGCTCCTGGCTGTCGGGGTGAGGTTCGGGAGTGTGCTGGTCACCTCTGCAAACACTTGTGTGCTCAACTCTGGTTCATTCCTCTTCTTACTAAAGCCAGATCTAAAAATCTCCTCCAGAGTTGTTCTCCCTTGTCTGGCTGTACCCCAAGTGAGTGACTCTGCCTGTGAACTTCCATTGTCTCAGCTGAAATGTGGGCCACAAGTCTGTCTGTCTGTCGGGGTGCTGACTGCTGTTGCTGCATTTCTGCCTTTCTTGTACAACAAGTGGAAAGGAATTAGATTTGAGCATTTGCAATTTGGATAGCAGCGTGTAATATGTGATTATTTTGTGACATGTCATTGTAGTGTTGCCTATGGAATTACATCATGTTTAAAACTTGTTCTCTTTTCCTCCTTATATTGGTCTACAATGTTCCGGGGACTCAAATGAGGAGAAACAAAAATAAAAAAAACACCCAAAAAACTGAAGCCCTGCCCCCCACAAAACCCAAACAAACGAACCCCCTCAAAATAATAATAATTTTAAAAAAAAACCAAAACAACCAACCAAAAAACCTGAAGGAAATTAAATGCTCACCACTTAAGTCTTACTACAAACATAACTGGAGGAGTAGAGAGAATTTTTTCTCGTGAAGAATGATTAAATAATCTGAGTATACATTGCTTGGCTAACTCGGCCAGTCTTTTAATGCTTGCAGTTGTTAGGACAGTGAAAGGCAGCACTGAAAAGCAGATAAAAGACTGGCTATCTGAAAAGAGATCTACCTAGTAAAACACTTTAAACTGCATAAAGGAAAGTCTTCCTGTTGGTTGGGACACTTAAATTGGTAACCAAGGTGTTACCAGGAATAAACTAAATAATTTTTGATTCTGGATGATCTATTGGGAATTTTGAGTTCATTGACAAGAAATTGTTTTTCAAACAATCTTTTTTTTTTTTTTTCCTAAGAGATGAAGAATATAAGTAAATGGCTTTTTCAACCATCTTTTTTTTTTTTACTGTAAGCTAAATCCTTGCTCTCTTTTGGATGGTTTAATTTTTTCAGGACTTAGCTCTGGTTCCAGTTTTAGAACATCTCTGAGAAGTCCAGCAAAAATAATTTGCCAGCAGGAGATTGTGCTGTGCATTAGTCCCACGAGGCGCTGCCGTCCGGTGCGAGATGGGATGGAGCACTTCTCGGTGGGGTGAAGCTAAATATGCCTCAGTGCCTGCCACCCCACTTCAGTTTTGTGTTATCTGAAGTGGCTACAGGCACTTACAAAAGCTTCCTAGCCTCTCTTTGGCACCGAGTGCCAGGAGGTGTGTTGCAATGTTAAGTATGGCTCCAGAAAAATTGTTTGCCAGTTGTACTAGACCACTGATAGTTCCCTTCCCCCCCTCCCCTGTACCTGTTTTTTATCTTTTCTCCTCTCATGCCCCCTCTGGGCATACCTACACTTGTTTACAAATATACTTAAATATGTAGCACTTCAGTGAGCCAACTCTAATCTAAAATACTGAGCACCCTGGCAGTCTGCAGAATCCTTCTGGCAGATCTCGGTAGACTGGTTAGCACAACTGTTCCAGGCTGATTCATCCATATACGTATTTAGTTATTTTAGGTATCTACATATTTTTTGCAATACTTTTCTTGCAGATTTTTTCCCTCCTTTGTTCTCTTTGTTTCAACCTGTGAAGGCCTTGCTGTTGAATTACAGATGCAGCGCATACAGAATTGCGTGTCTTACATTGTCGAATGATGCATGTTGACCTTCAAGTGCCTATAAATTTGAAGTGAGGTTTACTTTAAAATATGAAGATAAATATTGTAAAGAAAAGAACGCAAGGCTTTTTATAATTCTTGAGTCTGAAGAATTTTTTTTTTTTTTAAAAAAAATCACCTTTTAACTTGAAATAGCTGTAGAATTCAGGAACTGATAGAAGCTGATGCTAAACATGCCTAATTTTTTTAGAAGCCATAGTACTGTTTCTTTTTAAACATTTTCTGTTAAAGGTAAATATTTTTTAGTGTGGTTTTGTACTACCAAGGTGTCAGCCTAAAGAGATTTGCAGATATAATATACTTTTGAACATCCTCGTGGTTGTGGTTGCTGATTCCAGGAAGTGTAAAGTTCAGTTTCCTTTTTTAACATTGGTCAAATCTGGATTTGTTAGGATGCAATTTAATTATTTGATTATATTGTTATGGCTGCTAAGCCTGTATTAGGAAGTCAGCAACGTCTTTAAAAAAGTTGTTTCTAATCCAGTGCTACCTAAAGCATTACCTCACTCTGTTGTCCACTTCACAGTCATGTGATTTTTTGGGAATTTTTTAAAACAATGTTGTTTCCCATGAGTGATTTTTAAAATATTATAATGAATGTTATTTTTTATCTTTTGGTAAAGAAGTGGAATAGTTAAGATAGCTACAGTGCTATTAATTTAGACCAGATGCACATGAAGCTTCTAAGTTTTGTTGCCATTGTTGATAGTAAAAACTTTAATGAGATAAAGTGGAAAAAAAACCCAAACCAAACCAAAACTGGACTGTACAGTTGTAGCTGAAATAGGCTGTTCCAGGTATCTCTTTTCCCAATATTATGTAGGTTTTTTTGGGAGAGGGGTGTTGTGTTTTTTTTTTGTTTGTTTATTTCTTTCTGACTCTTAACTTTGGTGGCACAGTTGAGCTGTAACACAGTAACTCGTAGCACTTAGCCTGCAGTAACCTTGAGGCGGACGCTGCCTTTATTCCTCGCTGGGAGCCAGCGGGGCCGGGCGCTTTGTGGGGATGGTGCACCCCGCCCATAAGGCAAGGAACAATTTGAGGTTTTGTGTGATCCCCGTAGGCGGTTTAGAGGTTTGCAATGACAAGCTTACAACTTGATGCATTTTAACATTATTAGCTAGAAGGTCAGTTGTCACAGAACCTGTTTGTTGAGCATATTTGTGAATTCTTGAAATTTTTGGCAAACCTTCCCAGGAGTGGCCCAGGCACAAGTGCAGAACAGTGTTGGAGATGATTCAAAGCAGAAGCGACCCTCCTTTGCTCTCCTACTCCCTCAGGTAGCGCAGGCTTCAGGTTTGATTTTAGCTAAAGCTGCAGCCATGGGAATTTGCCTGTGGAGTCTCAATCTGTTGGCAAAATTCTGTTGTTTACACCTGAAATATAAGAAAGCTGTAGTTGTATGGTTCAGCTGATACTTTTCATTGTGTTTAAACACACTTCTTACACTTTAAACATGTGCACAGACATTTAGACAGGTGTTGGCTAAGTATTTTGATTTGAAACAGTGATCCTAGCGTTATCACTCGTTTGCTCTAAAGACTGAGGAAACACTGTAGGATCTTGTAATTTGTCATTTTAGATATTTAAACTTGGTGTACTCATTCATTTTTCATTTATACTAGAAATTTTTTCATTTATGGTATGGACATTGAAGTTTCTTTGCATATTTTCAGTTAATTGCCAAACATTTTAAAAAGTGAAACTTACTTATGGCACATAGACTGTTACAGTATTATTGTTAGTATAAAATTTCAGTTATTTTAATGCTGTCCTTATGTGCATTACAAATAAACCTGACTATTATCATTAATAATTTCTTAAAATTTGAGCTTAAATATATAACTGATGTTTTGTTGTTCAGTGAGGCTGACTTAGTTGTAATTATCCATTACTTATATAAATGAGGGTTAAGGGTTGCTAACATCCCATGAGAGAAAGAAGGAATATTCTTCTTACTTTTTGTATATAATAAAAATCAACAAGGGGGTAAGCATTGTTGTTTTCAGAGCCAGAATTTCTGAAAAATAATGACATAAGAATCCACTCAGAAGAAAAGCAGGAACAAACTATGGTAGAAACTGTGCATCCTCCAAGGAGACACCTCAGGCCCTCTGGTGCACTTGTCTATTTCTTGATTTGCCAGTAAAAGTGCCGATCAGTAAAGTGTGTAGTAACCTTGAAAGATCCTGGCAATAAGCTTGTGTAGGGCTGCAGAGGTGGCTCCTGAGCCATGAATTCCACTCCATTGTTGATGCATGCTTTTTGAGTAAGAAACACAAGGGTTTCCTGGAAGCCCAGGAAGAAGAATTGTTCTAAGACATCTGTAAGAGCACTGGCATACCAGTGATGATAAAAGATGTTCAAAGCATCAATTAATATTTCTTCCACTGTTCCTTCTTCCTGTGCAGTATGTGTACAATACATGCAGCCTTCCAGTGGCCCCAAGGAGGGAAAGTGCAATGCTTTTCTTTCATGTTGAATTGTAAGGTGTAGATGCTTCAGCTCGAGAGGTGGAGTTAGGAATATTATTTACTTTATGTGCTTGGGAAGCTTCTGGTAAGTTTTGAATTTGGGTTCTCAAATGGTTAGTCAGACAAGTAACGGAGTCAGGCCTGCTCTGTATCAGAAGTCTGGCTCTGCCCATTTTCAAATGAAGGATGTGTTGTATGACACTTCTTATTCTAATCCATTTATGTCTCTCTTATAAAAGCAAGCTGTCAAAACTACTGATAAGTTGCTTCCCCTGCTTTGTTTAGGCTGCTACCAGTGGAAGATGGCTCTGACCTCAATTGTTAGCAGGGTAGTGCTGGTTTGACGTTTGCAGTAGGGCAGTGTGAGAGCCAGGCCATTACTGGCTGCCCTTTTCCAACCTGCCGGCTAAACGTGCTTCGTTCCAGCCCGTCCAGTCAGTGCATTCGTAGCTAGAAATTGCCTGTGGACAGCAGATCGTTTCGTAGGTCGCTTTGGCTTGTGTTCTGGTGGCATGGGATGATTTTTTTCATTCCAGCCAAATGCTTATTTACCTCATGCTCTACTATTCTTAACAGCATGCTTTGATGTTCTCTCACTTTTTGTCTAGAAGGGCACTTGCTCATTTCTGTTGGGCTTATTTGGTCAGAGAGGGAGAAATCACTATCACAGTGTACTAGTATATGCATTAGGATCTGGGTGTCTGTGCAGTTACCGCAAACTAAGCTGTATGTGCTTGAGGTGTTCCTTTTGCAACTGAGAGGAATGGTGACCTTGTTGAGTTGACATGCTTCCTGCACAGTTATATTCTTCAGAGCAGGAAATGCTCACTCCAGTGCCAATGTTTTTCTCCTGTGCCTTTCCTTAAATTAACATTAGAATTCAATTGTAGTTTTTTGTTCGAGTTTTAAAGTTTGAGTTTTAAGTGAGGAGAAGCTAGATGCCAGAATGACAGAGGCATTCTGATTCAGCTGAGGTTTTTTTGGCAGTCAAATGCATTTCCCCCACTGAAGGTGAAGACTGACTTTGTTGGAGAGCAGCCAGGGTTTTTCAGTTGTCTTAAACTAGCTGCTCTAGTTGGTGACTGGTGGTTAAAGATTCTTCAGGTGTCTGTCAAGCTGTTTACTGGCTGCACTTGAGCAATGAAGTTCTGTCAACTGGTGTTATGTTTTGGAGCAGCTGCTTTAGCTGGCCACCAGCAAATGGTCTTTTGTAGTAAGATTCATCTAGCCTGATGTCCAAAATTCAACCAAACTAATTGTGTGCATTCCCTTTATAGCTGATGGAGAGAAAATGACATTTACAGACACTGTTTTTTGCACCTTGGGATAAAAGTCTGAAGTCAGATAAAGTATTCTTCAGAAGTGTCTGCCTCCATTAACTAAAATATCTGGGGACTGCTTACAAGGTTGTGGCAGGTGAAGAGAGGGGAGGATACTCCTGCTCGTTTCTCGCTGGCTTTCTCTAGAGATTGGTAGCCTGCAGTACCTACAGAAAACACTGCTCATAGGACTGCAGTGGGCATTTATCTAAACAAAAGGCTTACTGGTGTTCACATTCGACAGCTGATGGTCTGGACCAGTTGCCTTTTATCCTGTTTATGTTTCTTGAGAGAGGGATGAGATACTTGAAGACTTGGCTGCAAAGGTGGCATAAGGCTTCTGATCCTGGAGATGACAGGGAGCTTGCAGTGCAGGTGTGGCCAAGGCATGAAGTGGTGGCTGCCCGTGGGTGTTTCTTTCTAAAAGTATGTTCATGAGTTGAGAGCACAAGAACCTACCTCTTAAGATAGACTTAATTTTGAGCATGAAATACAAAAGCAGGGAGTTCTGCCTTTATGTTTGAGAATGAATAACTTGTATATATCATAATTTTCTGTTTAAAGGAGATTTTCCATGGGCAACTAAATACTTACTCTCTGCTGGAAGCTGATAAAGGTTAGGTGTTTCTTTTTCCACTTGTCTTTTATTTACTTCTAGGCCATTTCTTTCCTTGTCTCCCTCACCAAAACACCCTTCCCTGTTTTCCATTTTTTATTGCTTAATCACAGTATTTCTGGAGAGCTTTTTTTTTTAACATATTTTAGGAAGTATACAAATTAACACTTGACGCTGTATTGCAAACAGGATTTTATTTTTCTTTTAGCTGAACATGCTGTACTTCAGTTGTTTGACTAGTATCATGTATCTAAAATGTATCTACAGAGCAGTATGCTAATAATACTACTTCTGTTATTAGTGAGCAGAAATACTTTATAATCTTCTCCTGCTTATTGTTGGTAAATGCTTTTATCTGCTGAAGGCTTTTTGTATGCTTATTTTATCTGTTCCTTATCCTTTGTTGAATGTTTAGCCAAGAGAGGAATAAACCCTGTCAAACAAACTAAATTTGCTTTATTTTTTTATCTGTTTTTTTTTTTTTTTTTGTTTGTTTTGTTTTTTTTTTGTTCTGTAATGAGCATGCAGTTTAGGAGGTTTATCTATGCAGTGTTTTGTGTAAGCATTTAATGTTTATAAGATGCAACAAGCCAGTTTCTTTTGAACCATACAAATAAATTTTAAAATAAGTTGGAGGAGACACATGCACCTAAGAGCTATGCTGGATGTTTTTGAGGAAGGAGGTTCTAAATTGAATATTTCCTCTTGCAGGCCCAGATCGCTTTTCTTCAAGGTGAAAGGAAAGGACAAGAAAATCTGAAGAAGGATCTGGTGCGAAGAATCAAAATGCTGGAATATGCACTTAAACAGGAAAGGTATGCTGCTGTAGTGATGAGTACATGACAAAGAAATTCTGAAGACAGATACTTTCTTTTGCCTTTGTAGTTGACAGAAACAAGTATTTATTTTATATTTGTTCAGTTCTTAAATTGACAACTATTATTATAGTAAATAAAGTTAGTAGTCTAAATGTCTGCGTTATGATAAGAACAATAGCTAACACAGTATGCTCCAAAACTATGCTAATATATGCCATGGTTGATCGATGGTGAATACTTTTTCCTTGGTAAAATTCCAGCTAACTCTCTAGATCACACCCCACAGTTACAGTGCATTCTTTTTTTGTTCGAAGTACTACTTTGTTTAGTAGTCTCTGACAACTGAAATCTTGAATAACTATCTTCAAGTCTAGTAATTACTGGTTTTTAATCTTGTTAAATTTGTAGTCTTCTCAGTATGATAGACTATAGGATATCTTCTGGAGCCTAATTGTGTGTGGAGTGAAATACTTCTTGTGTTTACCAGTTAATCAAACGTCTGTTTCTTTGTTCACAGGGATTTCAGTAGAAGTCCCTAGTCTACCATTTTATTCTTATACGTACTTTCCTGTTGTTACAATCACTGAGGCAAACAAATTGGATTTTTTGTCATGTTTCCAGAAGACTTTCTGTTTGACTGATTTATTTTAGGCCAAGCTTAGTTTTAATTTTTTTTTTTTTAGTAGTAAAATGTCTTATTATCTTTGGTTAAGAATATTAAATTTATGGTACTACTGCAAAGTAATCGGTGCTTACATACCATTTTCCTATCAAATAATTCCTATGTCTCATTAATAAAATATTAATAACATAAATAACTTTAAAATAATTTGTAGTAGTACAAGTAAGGTGAGAAATATACGAATGAGGAATAGGATATTACTGCTGGATAGTCTGAGAAGGACACTCGTAGTTGTGCATTACTATATTGCGTTTAGATTTGCTCATCTTATGTGGGCTGCTGTAGCGGGTGAGACACGCCTCTCACCATCCATTATGGCTCTTTCTGGTGGCAACCAGTTCATCCATGGGTGTGGAGCTGCAGCCAGTTTTCCGGCCGCCAGTAGCCTCAGGGCTGCAGGGTGCTTCCTCCCACTTTGGGCAGTTTTCAGAGAAATGCTCAGGGTAGATACCCTTGTTGTTCAGGCCTTGGTATGGTACCGATCGTGTATCAAAGGGCACAGAAAAATATCCAGTATGTGCATAATGAGATTGCAGTTACAGCTGAGGAAAGACTTACATTTGGGGCATGATTAGGAAGATTAGAGTCACTTTAAAAAGACAGAGGAAATGGAGTACATACTTGCACACCTGAAGATATGCTCTAAGGTATATAAGTACAGTAGGATTTTTTCTACTGCAAGATTTCTTGTTTCTCAAAGCTGAGGAAGCGATTCCTTAGGGTTATCTCTAATACTTCACATTCATAACCCAGATGAATTAGCAATTTATCTAAAATTATCGGTCTATGTAAATACATTTCTGTGTGCTATCAGAGAAGCGTTGTAAGTTTTTTAAAAAATTAAAATATCAAACTTCAGTGTGGATAGTGAAAATGCTCCCCAGTCGCATTCAGTAAAATTCACCTGAATTAGGACATTTCAATCCTAATGCAGCAGTCACTGTTAGGGCTTGGGGGAAAAAAAATGGTGTTTTCTTATTAGGAGTTTTTAATGTAGGTATCTTTTATCTTCTGGTGTATTTTTTTCTGCAGTGTATGGTATTAGCCTTGATTTCTCAGGTCAGTAGGCTACAGTCAGCTGATCCAGTCCATTTTGACAGTTTCAGTATGCATGTGCAATGGTTCTCAAAGTAAATGTGATTCTTGTGAATGGTGTGTGCTGGAGACTGCTATTTATAAGAGTTTGTGGTTTCAAACAGCAGTATTATTTGCCAGTTTCTGGAGAAAGAGGCTTGTATTTCTGTTGGAAATGTCTCCCAGCAAGTGTTCTTGCTTGGTACTTAAAAGAATAGCAACATACCGAGCTTGGAAGCGCTGCTCTCTCTCCCAGCATTTTCCTACATCAGCTGTCAGCCAGGTCAGGCAGGAGTCAGTTGGGATGCTGGCTTTTTCCACTGGGAACTCCGAGCTGGCAAATGAGATCCTACAAGGCAGGAGGAAACATTTCTGGTCAAGTCAGAAGGTTGGTGTGGGTGGGAGGGGGCAGGGAAGCATTCCTGTTTTCCTTCATTTCTGCCTGGCCTTGCAGCATGCAGAATCTTTCTTAGCTAGAAGAAGTAAGTAATGAGTGACGGGGCAGAATATGAAATCGTAGCCCACAGTAGTCGGTGTTCACAATGCCCTCAGGAAACCATGAGCAAGAAATGAGCCACACTGCTTTTCTCTGAGACAAGCTTTCCTGAGCTGTGGTTCTGTATAGCAAGTGTTGAGCCTTTCTCTGTCAATCAAACATTTTCAAAGTTGCCTATAAGTAAGCAACTTTGGAAGCATTGTTGTTGTTCTCTGTGTCATGGCACTTATGTAATTTTATAGCAGGCAAGGTAGAAAATTATTTTTACTTACGGATTTTCATGTTTTGTGCCAAATTTAGCTTACTGTTTGGTCTTTATGTTAATAATTTTAAGATTACCTTTTTGTTGTGTGTATAGGAAGCCCAGTTATTTCTGCTGAAGAGTCTTAATGGATAGAATAGCAAAGAGCTTAGAAGGAGGTAGTTAGCAGAAGCACTATCATTTGTTCAAGAGCGCTTTTGGTGTAGTTTTGCCAACATCCAGTAGATTGCAGTGTGAGGCTGTTCACGTTTGAGGGTTACTTTTTATTACTTTATCAATAGTTGCTCCACCACTAGTAAGCTGCATTGTTTCTTCTGAATTTTCAGAAGCTAGCTGAAATGTAGCTCTGTTTCTCTCAAGTACATGTCCTGTTTCATCTAGTCTAGCTCATTTCCTGTCTTAACATATTTTAACCAAAGAACTGGCCTCCTGAGCCCTGACTCTAGAAACACTTGATTTAATTTTGTGTTGTTTTCTGCACTGGTGTGTCTGATCAACGTAAGGCTGGCGCCTTCTCCCCTGGGTAGGATATCTCGCCGTGCTGTTCCTGGCAGTCGTTCTTGTTTATGTCTCTCCGTTTGGCGGCGGCTCCCAGATCTTCTGCGGATGTTTTGGCAGACTCCCTCAGCACAGCTGGATCAGATGCTTCAGGTCTGGCGACAGATATTGCCAAGAAATAGCGGCCTTTTTTGATTGGGATCAACCTTGTTTCTCTGTGAAGTATTTAGGAAAGTTTCACTGCTCTCAGTCTTAAGAAATATAGAAATTAGATGAAAGCTTTTAGCGTTTCCCTAAGCAATTCTAGAAGTCTTGTGGCAGCCATGCAGAATGTCTCCAAGCACTGTTTGCATGGAAGATACATAGTTTCAAGAGAATGCTGCTAGTTGGAAAAGACTTGTATGTTGAAGTGCAAAAGCCAGAGCAGTGCTAAAATTCAGACTTGTCTGAGTAAAGGCATCTATGCACTAACAGTTTCATAGCCCCAGAGTAGTTTTCTTCCAGACAACTTGAAGGCTAGTTTTCAGATGGAAAATACTTTCTATAAATTTGTTTCCTTCAGGTAGTTATTTTCAAGTCATTTTTCAATCTCTGCTTACTGTTAATAATTCAGATGTAATTTTCAAGAGGTAGATCACCCATGTTGAACAAGTTTTAAGTTAATAAAGGCTCATTTTTGTGATTTGTTTTTTCCTCCTTCTCTTGCCACAAAGCTGCCATCGTTTTTGACCGGATGATATAAAGGTTGGAGAAACTTCAATTTTTCTTTATACTTATTTACAGAAATAATTTGCTCTTTTTGTGATAATAATACCTCACTGCTGTGATGTGTGAACTAGAGTTCAATGTGAACTACATAGGGCCAGTTTAAAGCTGTTAGTAAGTGGACTAGGTGATTTCTGAAAGGGAGGAGGAATTAAGCATGGCAGCTGAGCAAGAGATACTCTGTTATTGTAGAAATAGATTAAATACAAACACGCCAATGAAATAAGCTGTATGCAAAATTTGTATAGAAAAGAAAGTTTCCTTTGTGAGAACTCTCATAGCCTTTGATTGCAGTATATGTAACTGAATGGTCAAGACTGCTTTCTCCCAAGAATTACTGTGTTTAGCCCTTTTCTTAGTGTGCTTTGGAAAGAAGATTGTTTATCTTTCATATCAGTGACATTTTCAGCTCTACCATAAGAAAAAATCTAATAATAAATCTCATACCTGCTGCTTGAATAAGTGTAGAAAATAATTACTTGATGGACTGTTTGTAATCTCTATTGATTTTTTTTTTTTTTTTTAATAGTCTTTTGAACTTCAGAAACTGACCATAGCTGAAGGTGAATTCACCAGGTCCAGTACTCTGACAGGATACTCATGTTTCTGTTTCACATCTGACTGGTGTCTTGTTTGAATGTATGCATTTGTGCTAATGGATTCTAAATAAATGGAGGTTTGAGCTTGGCATTGGTTTTTATTGTAATTTTGTGCAGGCAAATGTCTGTCTTTTTAACTTCTCCAGCAATATTAGCAGTATGTGTTGCTTTTTGGGATTGTCAGCTCTTCAGTTGCCTGTCTTTTGTTAGGATGTGATTCTGCCACCATATCTGTATTTCTGCTGGTGTCTGCCTGTGATATATGAATTCAGATCTTCTGAAAGATGAAATCATAGTCCAGCTTGGCCTTAAAATAAATTGAAGGGTAGTCTACAAGACCATGTAATCTAGGTAATTCTCCTGAACTAAAGAAGAATAAGGCTTTAAAAACTGTTGCATTATGAGGAGGAACCAGTTAAAAAAAAACAAAAACAAAACCAACCTGCTACTAATAGTTGGAAATATGGATAGAATAAATAATCTGACTTTGCTAAACTGATTTTATAATGCCTTTAATGAGGGGGGAGAACTTCAATAAGAAGAAAGAGGAGTGTTTCTGTTGATTTAGGAGGGAAATAAAATTTTAAAATGTGCATACAGAGATTTAACAGATTCAAATAAATATACTGATAAGTTTAAAATACATTCTGAATTTTTGAGAAATGGATCTTGGAGAACAGGTGAGATATGGGGAATAGGAAAGGTACAAGGAATGATCCATTCAGTTAACCTAGCAACCATTTAACTTTGCTAATAATTTGGTGGAAATTGTTAGCAAAACTTTGATAAGAAAATCAGTGAATGCGGAGAGGGTAGTGAAACTTTATCTCATGGAGTTTATATAAAAACAAATGCCTCATGCCACAAAACTAACTGCTGTCTGAAATTATTTTCAGGAATTGAGTAGAGCACAGTATAGGTCACTAATCCAGATTAAAGTATTAATATTTACTTGCTTTTGGTAAGTCAGATCAACACGGATTAAACATTAGGGTCACTTGATAACTGCATAAAAACTTAAAGTTTTTGACTAAGTGTAATGCTTAAAGTTGGTGAGGTAGGTGAGTGACAGAGTATAGGATTTCTTAGTTCTTGATTAGTCATTACTTTTTGTTAGTGATGGTGGGGGAAAAAGTATTTTAATAATAATGAAATGCAGTTGTTTTATCAGGGTAGCATCTCTCTGCTGGTTAGATGTCGGAAACGGTTGGAAAAGGAAAGAAATATTTTGAGCATTCAGCTTTAAATTTGTTCTATTCTTGGTTATTCTTTTCTGTACTGACCAAAATGTTTATCCTTCACTTATTGCTGTCAGTACATTTCAAGTACATCCTTCTTTCTTTCCTTGCTTGTGGTTGCCCAGCTGAGTTAGAGCTCAGTGCTCTGGCTCTTGAGGAAGAAGTCTGTTCCTTCATCTATCTTTTTTGCTACACCTAAAAGGCATTTCTTCACTGTGCACTTATCCTTCTCAACCAGAATTAAATGTTTATTGTAAATAAAATGCGGCTGGATTAGTAGGAAACTAGTACTGTTGATACTGAAGCATAAGAACTGCCAAGCATTACTTCCCTCGGCACCATTTTGGTAGAAGCAATGAATTTTCTTTATGAAATAGGAAAATCCAAAAGAAAACAGTAGTGTAATAAGCATGTCTGAGAAAGAATTAAGAGGTCCTGCTAACTTGAAAACATTACCTATAGTTGTTCTTGTTACAGTCATTTGAGCTTTGAGAAACTTGCCTTGTACAGTTGTGAAGTATTACACCCATTAATTACTCAAAACCAAATTTTAAGTCGAAGAATTCCACTTTCATGTTGGTGTATGTGAGGATTGATTTTTGTTGGTTGGTTTTGGTTGTGTTTTTTTGTTTGTTTGGTTGGTTGGTTTTGTTTGTTTGTTTTGGTTTTTTTTTGTTTGTTTGTTTGTTTTGGTTTGGTTTTTTTTTGTCTTCTGTAGCCTGTATCTTGCAGCCTGGCACCTAGCTCCTGTACCTTTGAACTGGAGCTGCATATGTGGATGTGCTGCTTGGTTATCCTGCAGCTGCTAGGCTGCATGCCCAGCATTGCCTCAGTTCTTCCCTGCCTTTCTTTCAGGATAGGGATGAGTATGAGTGCTGCTTCTCTATACACTTGTGAATATCTACAAAATTCTACATAGAATCTTTTTTTTTAGTCATCTGAACTTTCATGTTTGGAAGAAAACAATTATAGAGACAACGGTTAGAGTGAGTGTGAGAGAAAGGAGGAACAGATTTTGAAACTGGCTAAGGCTCTCTTTGCCTCAGTTTCTCTGTTATTGTTATAGGACCAGCCTGGCTGAACAGGGAGCTTTTGTTTGGACTCAGGGAAAAAAACAAGAGAGTTTAACACCTTTGGAAAAGGAGGCAGGCAACTCAAGAAGAGTTCAGGGATCTAGTTATGTCATACAGAGAGCACATCAGAAAAGCAAAAGTCCAGCTAGAACTCAATCTGGACACTGTCGTAAGAGATAATAAAAAAGGGTTTATGAATAAATTAACAATAAAAAGATAGCCAGGGACAATCTCCACCCTTTATTGGAGGTGGGGGGGGAAACGTTGCCACCGAGGGTGAGGAAAAGGCTGAGGAACTTAATGCCTTACTTGTCTCAGTCTTCAATAGTCAGCCCAGTTATCCTCAGGGTATTCATCCCCCTGAGCTGGAAGATAGGGATGGAGAGCAGAATAAACCTCCTGTAATCTAGGAGGAAGAAGTGAAGGACCTGCTATGCCACCTGGGCACCCACAAGTCTATGAGGCCGGATGGGATCCACCCAAGAGTGCTGAGGGAGGTGGCAGAGGAGCATGCCAAGCCACTCTCCATCATTTATCATCCGTCCTGATTAATAGGGGAGGTCACGGATGACTGGAGGCTTGCCAATGTGATGCCCATCTACAGGAAGGGCCGGAAGGAGGATCCGGGGAATTACAGGCTGGTCAACCTGACCTTGGTACCAGGGGAGATTATGGAATGGTTCATCTTGAGTGCACTCATGTGGCATGTGCAGGACAACCCAGAGATCAGGCCCAGCCAGCATGGGTTCATAAAAAGCAGGTCCTGCTTGACCAACCTGACCTGCCTAGTGGATGAGGGAAAGGTTGTGGATGTTGTCTACCTGGACTTTAGTGACACCTTTGACACCTTCTCCCACAACAATCTGCTAGAGAATCTGGTGGCTCTTGGCCTACACAGGTGGACTCTTGGCTGGGTTAAAAACTGGCTGGATGGCCAAGCCCAGAGAGCTGTGGTGAATGAAGTTAAATCCAGTTGGAGTCCAGTCACAAGTGGTGTCCCTCAGGGCTCAGTTTTGGGACCACTCTTGTTTAACATCTTCATCAATGATTTGGATCACGTGCACCGTGAGTAAGTTTGCCTCAGGAAGATGGCACCACATTGAGCAGGAGGGTTGCTCTACTCAAGGGTAGGGAGGCTCTGCAGAGGGATCTGTGCATGTTGGATTGACAGGCTGAGGCCAATTGTGTGAGGCTCAACGAGTGCCAGGTCCTGCGCTTGGGTCACAACCACGTGGAGTGCTAGAGGCTTGGGGAAGAGTGGCTGGAAAGCTGCCCAGCAGGAAAGTACCTGAGGGTGCTGGTGGACAGCCAGATGAACATTAGCCAACAGTGTGGCCAGGTGGCCAAGAAGACCAACAGCATCCTGGCCTGGATCAAAAATAGTATCCTTCCCAGCAGGGCTAGGGAAGTGATCGTGCCGCTGTACTTGGCACTGGTGAGGCCACAGCTTGAATACTTTGTTCAGTTTTGGGTGCCACAGTATAAGAAAGACATTGAGGTGCTGAAGCAGGTCCAGAGAAGGACAACGAGGCTGGTGAGGGGTCTGAAGGAACATGTCTTATGAGGAGTGGTTGAGGGAACTGGAATTGTTTAGTCTGGAGAAGAGGAGGCTGAGGGGAGACCTTATTGCTCTCTACAACTACCTGAAAGGAGGTTGGAGTGAGGTGGGTGTTGGTCACTTCTCCCAAGTAACATGCAATTGGACAAAAGGAAATGGCCTCAAGTTGTGCCAGGGGAGGTTGAGATTGGATATTAGGAAGAATTTCTTAACTGAAAGAATGGTGAGGCATTGGAACAGGCTGCACAGGGGGGGTGTGGAGTCACCATCCCTGGAGGTGTTCAAAAAAACGTGTAGACATGGCACTTCAGGACATAGTTTAATGGTCATGGTAGTGTCGGGTTGACATTTGGACTTGATGATATTAGGTCTTTTTCAACCTTTATGAATCTATAGGACTATTCTAATGAATCTTTAATAACTTACGTGCATTTGTAATGCTGTACTACTGTGGCATTATTTTCTGCGTTGAAAAGTCTATAGACATTCACTCTGCAGAATGAAGATTTTAAAATTAAAAAGTATTTACCTTTTCTAGCTAGTCTTACTATCTTTGTTGAACATGCTTGGTGGGGCTTATTACAGCAGGCCTTTTGTAGGCTAAAGTATTTTTGGAAGAGAAGCCTCCATTTTTGAGCTTTGCCAGGTGGCAGGTCTAGCAGCTTTAAGAGCAACTGGGCTCTGTCAGTGCTAAATCTCAGAATGGTTCTAACCAAGGGCCTGCTGCTGTTGGAAGGGATAGCGTTTTGAAGAAGGGTTTGTTTAATTGAGGTGACAATATGAAATACGAAGTAGATGGCACTGAACAAACATGGAGAGTAAAAATATTTCGTAGTGATGGCTAAAAATAAAGGGGGTGAGCAGAGCGGGCAAGAAAGCAGAGAGTAGCCCTTTTCTACAGGGAAGAAACTTTTCTGTAACAAGAATGTTTTGTAAAATCTAGTCTACTGACACCTGTTTTTCACCACTATTTACTTTGCAATTACATGTCAACCCTAGAGAAAATAATTAAACAAAATTACATATCTGAAGACCTGCTGAAGTTACTTATTTTGTTCCTAGCCTAGAAGAAAGGAGTGGCTTTTCAAGTGAAGATAGGTGACATACATGTGTTTAGAGATACCTTTTAAATGTGCTAATAGTTTCTTCTTTTTTTTTTTTCTTTTTTTTGTTCTTTGTTTCAGGGCTAAATATCACAAATTAAAATATGGTACAGAATTGAATCAGGGAGATATGAAACCACCAAACTATGATTCTGGTAAGAATTTATTAAGAATGATTTCATTACTGGCATTAAAGCTTAACTGTGGTTTGTGAAATGCTGAAATGGTCGTGTTGATAAAATAAGCCACTTAATAGAAGCAGTGGGAGTAGAGATAATTAATAAAGACTATGTTTTACTCTTGTAAAATTAAAAATGTATACTAATGCTCTGGAAGGTATTAATTGAAGAAAATCAAATTAGTTTAAAAAACAAAAAACACACACACAAAAAAAAAACCAAACCAAACCAAAAAACACCAAACCCCCCACCCCAGAAACCCCAACCAAACTAATAAAATGCTCCTGAAGAGCATAATTTTTCTTCTCCATTAGTAATGTGTATGGGCATTTTGGAACGGGGAGATGCTAGATATATAGCTGTAGTATCATTTTATCTCTGAATAATTCTTCTGAATAAAAAGTTAATGATAAAGGACATCAGATGTGTGGTACATAACTTTTTGGTCAATTACCTCAATGGTATTCTGGGATAAAAAGAACTCAAGTTCATATTAAACTAATTAGAGTTTGAGAGTGGGGAATTTATTTACAGGATTCCAATGATTGTTGAAAATGCATACAACTAACTTCAATGCTGTGCAGTGAGAGGACAGTTTTTCACCTTGGTCCCTGGAAAGCTGATTTGTTCTTCTAGAGGTTGCATTTCCTACTTCACACAAATATTTTTAAGCACTGAACTTGAGGAATTAAGAATTTAAATTACTTCCTTTCATCCCTCTCTCTATTTCCCTAGCCTTTTCTGAGAGGGGAAAAAAAGAAGAAATACAGAGAACTGATTATAGGTTGAGTCCTCAAAAGGAGAAGTAATTGGTGATTTTTGTGTCTGAGTCCCCTGATGCTACAGCAACAAAACTAGAACCACTTGTACATAAAGGAGGAATATAGAAAGTGCAGACTTCAGCTCTGTCACTTGGTGGAAGGCATGGTTTGGTTTACTATCAGGGTTTATTCTTATCCCATTGGATTTGGAAGGTCATTAAAAAAATCCAAAGAAACAAAAAATCTAAACTGACACCAACTGAGGAAACTTTACACAAGGCTTTTCTTCTCTAAAGATACAACAAATTTTAGAGAAATTTTATTTCACATTATTTTCAAGGTTATTTCCTGAACTGATGAAATAGTTCCATTTGATTCTACTAAGTGGAAGACCCCAGTCTGTGTCTGCACCACTAGAAAACTGGCCTGATCATACCAAGATCCTAGACAACCTTGTTTTTTGTAATTTCTCAGGATGCAGCTTCAGCATGTTGCTCCAGCTTCTAGCTGGGGAATGTAGTGCAGAGCTGTAACCATTGCTTTACTTTGACAAAGTGAACATTAGTGGAATTACCTTTGTTAAAATTCCATTATCCTGGTTTATCCCATTGCACTCTATATCTGTAGCTGTCAGGAACATATGCTTTTGTTCTGTATCAAAAGTGGGCTGACTATAGATACACACTTAAAATAGAAACTTTATTGTGCTCCTTTGAAGTTGTCTTTGATAGATACTCACTTGATGTCCATGTCTTTTCCTGCCCAGTCGGGGAAAAACGTGGAAGTGTTCCTAGTAGTTCTTCCAAATGAATCCTTGTTTGTTTTCTTTATGATCTCTTGTGAAGTCTTACTTTTGGAAGTAAGAGTTCATCTCCTCATAAAGAGATGCCTTTTTTTATTTTAAAAACTGCTTGCGATATCTTCTGCTTTTATTTGCTTATAATGTAAGTCCCTTCATTCCCATCTGTAAATCGCTGTTACTGCAAGCAGTCAGAGGAGACTAAGCAAAAGGGAATTCTTTCCTGTAGATATAGTGCCTTTGGAAGAAGGGTGTTTGCTTTCAACAAAAGTAATTTTCAGGCAGGTTTATCTTAGTCAAGTTTTAATTCTTATAGATTGAGCTTTGGTAGTTGTGTGTTTGGTCCAGCTATGTTCAGTTGTCATCAGAAAATCATTGTGCGATTGATTATTTCCTATGGTTGCTATTAAATGGATTTGTGAATTTAAGATGGATAACATTCATATGACTCTTCTTGCATGTCAATTCTGATTAGTCTTTGATAGCTTCTTTGGGTGGATGGTGTTTTTTTGTGTGTGTGGTGTTAATTCAGTTGTTTGAAGGTAAATGACTTCACAGTAAGAACAGTAGCTTTCCTACATCACATATCAAGTTAGTCATAGGATTATACCACACATTTTCTGGTTCATAATTTTTATTTACACAAGAAGATTGTTCACCCTTCAGTATCTGGACCACAAGGGTTTCAGGTTTTGTAGAGGCTTTCATAGGTAATAAACCAAGATCTTTTATCTTGGGAAGCATATGCTTATGTATCTCCTGGAGGAGGGGAAAAACCATCCCACCATCATGTAGTATGAAGCTATATATGGAATAAATGTGTAGCTGCTGGTGGCCAGCATTCAGATAGGTTTCTGACCAGAGATACCACATAATATTTTTGTGGAATTTCCTAGTATAGTACTATTCAGATACAAATGTATGGTTGTGGAAAATGTGGTGAAATTTTTTTCCATGTCTTTTCAGGTTAAAAAAATAAACAACTCCTGGTTGTTTTGTGTTTGTGTGTGTTTGTTTTGTGTGTGTGTGTGGTTTTGTTTGTTTGGTTTTGTTTTTTTTTTTGGCCTTCCACAAAACTAATCCAAATATGAATGAATTTAAAGGTGATGTGAGTAGGTCTGCTTTTATGTTGCACAGTCAAATATTAAGGAAATTGGCTGGATAGTATGTTGCAAGTGAGTATCGTGCTGCAGTTGCATTTGATGGTTAGCAGTTGAAGATGTTTGTATTCAAACCTAAATTACAAGCAGCAATTATATTGAAAATTTTGCAAAAATGTAACCCCAGATTGTCTGTCATTGTGTGCCCTTAAAGAAAAAGGAGTAAGATGGGGCTTTTGGATGTGAAACAGAAGGGAGGGCACTGATGACTAGTGGAACTTGCTCTCATAAAGTAGGATGTACCTGGAAATCTTTGTGTACATAGTGCTACAATTACATGCCATGCGCTTTTTTTCCTGTCATGGTTATTGGCACTTTGAATCTTTTATTTTGTTATTAAACCATTCCTAATCATTTTAAGACAAATCACATTTGTCTTTTCAAGTGGTTGGATGTCTTTTTAAGGAGTAGGACAAGGAAAAAAGTATTCACAATTAAATAATCTCTTCCAGATGAAGGGAATGAGACAGAAATTCAGCCACAACAGAACAGTCAGCTAATATGGAAACAAGGACGACAGCTGCTAAGACAGTAAGTATTGAAAAAAAGGACTCAAATAACAAATGCAAGGGAAAAAATCTGATTATGAAATGTGATGATGGTGGCACTTGATATTTTTTGTTACATTTTCTTTCCAGAAAATTTAGTGTATTTGATGAATTTCATTCAGCTTCTGCTGTACTTTTCCTAAACTTTTGAAAAATGTTAATATTTCAGAACCTTAGATGAGAAGCTTCATCATATCACAAACACCTGATCTCCTTTGTTTGTCTTTCACTGCGTATAATAAAGCAATCTGCTTGGGAGAACAGTGGGTCATGGCAATTGCAATTCTTTTTGCAATTAAAAACCAACGGATACTTCTGTTAAGAGTTGTGTAAAATAAGAGTAGCAGGTGTTGGAGAAGGGTAACTTTTACTTTGGCTTGCTCAAGGTGCAGAAAAGACTGCTCTCCAGGTTATGCTGGAAACTTTTGCTCAGTTCATCTTAATGAAGCACATGTCTGTTAATCCAAATTAGTTTTTGAATTGTGTTCATAATGAGGTCATTAATTTCCAATATATTTGGTCACTTTTTTTTTTTTCCCCTGCCTTGGTTATAACCTTTGGTTTAAGTTGAAGAGGTCTATAAAAGTCCTCTCTTCAGAGTCTTTGTTTTTTATGCATTTGCCTTATCCCCTACGCTGATAGATTCAAAGGCCTCCTAATGATAGCAAAACTTTTGCTTTCTGTTTTTTTTTAATGTATTAATAGAGGGTTAAATGAGAGGGGAGGGAGACAGTAAGGACAGTCTGAAGCTTATATTAAAGGACTTTTTTTCCAAAGATTTATATAAAAGTTAAATTTGTCTGTTGGGTGGCTTGTACATGCTTTTCTTTAGCAAGAACTCAAATCTTTGGACATACGTTGAATAAATGTAGATAAAGTGGTCTTGGCTTGGATTGGTGATTTTGAGGACAAATTGTTCCTTCTCTTTGCAATTCACAAATAAGTTACACGGTGTTGAATACAGGGTGCATCTTACTGACTGACTCGGTTTTGCTTGGGTGACTTGTTTGATACTTATATAGCCAGCAAACAGCATTTCTCTCCTAATGTGGTTATGTGGAGGATATTGGTAAATAATTGGAGAAAAAATGGATGTGCTTGGTTCGTAACTGCTGTTACTGTAAAAAAGCACTTCCTCTCTTTTGAGTCTTCTAGAATATTGACCATTTAATGAAGACAGTGCTATTAACCCCATATTGTCAAGGAGAGAACAGAGTCCATTTTTTATCTTTGTCGTTATTTCTCCGTTTTCCCCCAAAAGCAATACAGCCTATTTATGAAAGAGCTGACTTTAGACCTTGAGGTTTTCACACCAGCTAGTTGAGGATTCTTGCTGTCCAGCCCTTATATGCCAGACACAGTAATGTTTTGCAGTTCCATTGCAGAATAAGGAAAAGTCAAGACAAAGATTTTATCAAACCTGCTACATTGTAAATAACTCTTACTAGTAATTACAGCTACACAATTTATTTTTATTCACTCTAGGTTTTCTGGGATTCTAATAATGCTTACATAAGGATCATACCTAATGCTTCTTGTGAGGCTACATGTGTAGTTTCCATGTGTTGAAGAATAAAATGGCCATGTTGTACATGCAACTGGTGATTTTTTTTATAAGCCAGTTGTAGATATTTTAATTGAAAGTGTTTTTCCATCCATTTTAGTAAATGAATGAATAATGTATTGTATAACCTCTGACTGCTAGGCTCTTTGATTTTTTTCTTTTTTTTTTTTCTCAGTGACTGTAGAGGCTGGTACTGCAAGAGACGATCCCTCTGCAGCTGGTACAGGATGATTTATAGGGATGTTTCATTAGCACAGCACCATACTTTGCTAAACGAAGGGGTTGAAGATGAGCTTAGGGAGAAGTTCCCATTTACTGGTTTGAATAAGTGAGATGTTCATGGAAGATTAGCATGAGTTCTGTTCATACAGGTATCTGCAAGAAGTGGGCTACACTGACACGATATTGGATGTGAAGTCAAAACGAGTACAAGCTTTACTGGGCCTCCCAAGAGATGCTTCAGAGAAGGAAAACAGAAATCAAGAGCCGATGGTAAATGGCACAGAGGGGCAGGTCAAAGAAAACGCCATGATCGGGTAAGCATCGCCGTGACGTTGTCAACTTTCCGCATAAATGCGCTTCAGGGTGTAAAATAAATTTTTATTTACTGACATTTCAGGATTTTTTCCCTAGTTGGAGATTTTAGAGCAATTCTAACTCATTTTCTTACATTAAGCAATAAGTATGGAGGTAAGATTGGTAGCTTAATAGTGCCACAAGTGCTTTTTCTTCAGCTGGATGGCAGCACAAAGTCAAATCAATATGCTTTGAGGTGGGATTGCTAAGTGGTTAGAGGTCAACATTGTTTCAAGTTAGTGGTTTATTTGTATTGCTGAAAACTTTGCTGTATCGACTACAAGCTTTTCTCCTCTGGTCTGTGCTGACTATGACATGAAAATCTAAATGAACTGCAGGATTTTTTTGACTCTATCTGAAAAATGAAGTGGCTTGTTACATTCCGATTCTTGTAAATTGTTTATTATTCCACCAATGGATATCTATGTGAATGTTACTGAAATGTAAGGTATTAGTTTCTGTCTTTCAGTATTTCTAATACTCTGAAAAGTCAGTCAAGGAGACTAAAAGCTCATTGTGCTTACTTTTGCTTTTAAGTACTGTTGAAAACATGAGGTGTTTTTTTTCTATTTTCTTCTCTGTGGAGAGTTTAAAAAAGAAAAAAAGATAGTTAAATCTGAAACTTGACTGTAGAGGCTTCAAGGGAACAATCTGTTTGTTCTCGTTTAAGATACTGTAGTTGCGAAACTTGAAAAATAATGAAAATTATGCAGAATTGTTTGTCTGAACAATACAAGAAGTGGTTGTTTTCAGTAATTTGTGCTGCGTCAGCAAGCACAGCTTTCCTCAAAGGTTCTTCCTTTTTATCAGTTTGTATACTGATGTGGCAAAATTGAAGACCTTTTTTTTCCCTAAGGTCTAATACTGTTGTATGGCACATTTTATCTTTTCAAAAGCATTTGTAAAATTTCATTGTACCCAGCAGATAGCTACAGTAACTTCAGGCCAACAAATTACGTAAGGGCAGAAGTTCATTGTTATGTAATTAAATTTAATGCTGTGAGGTGGAAAAAATTGAACGTCTGAGAAAACCCGCAAGCTACTGAAATATATCATGCTGCTACGTGGTTGACAAGCTGTGTCATTTATGTGCAGCAGCTTTGTTTTTGAAGAACAAGGAATGCTTAATAGATTACAACAACAATTTGAGTTCAGTTTCTGATGAAGGGATCACTTCTTCTCAGGGGAAGTGGGTAAATAAAGCTCCTCTTCTTACACTTTAAAATTTCTTTGAATGTGTTTACCTTGGTTTTGAAGCAGATGGAGATATTTATCAGGTAGTTACTTCGTGCATGAAGTGGTTGGACGGTGGTCTCGATACAGCAATTTTTCTTTTCTATCTGCTTGCTTGCTGGCAGAACTGGCATTACGTTTAATGCTTTGTAGTCTACCCCATGGCTGAGGATATCCACTGGTGGAGAAAAATGAGTTCCCTTCCATTGTGGCTATGCAAGGCTGGTCAGGCTGCACGCTTTGAAAAACTGCTTTTCAAACAGTTCAAGGGTTTTTTCAAACCCTTGTGATGTGTGAGATGGCAGACTCTGTTAGAAAGCTTAAGGGAGCGTTGTGAGACATGATGTGTGAGGAGTGGCTCTAGGGTTTTGCAGTGGAAGAATTTTCTGGGGATCATGTTCCACGTAGTCCCATTAGTCTTCATGGGTGTTTCTGAGCTTGTGGATGTCTGCCGACATCTCCCTCATTAAGAAGAAAAAGCTGGAATTTTAATAAATTGGGAACTAAAATGCAGATGGAAGATGCTTTGTGGCTGTATGGATACAGTGAAAGCTTTTGTATGAGAAAGCTTTGCTGTCACCACAGAAGCTTGTGAACTGCTCAAGCCAATGCATTTTGGCTGATGTTGTGTTTCAGAACATTTAATGAACGTTGATGTGAAATATCTGCTAGCAACTGAGGCTATTGATCAACCTGGGAATGTTTTGGGTTTTGTGCTGGACAAAATGTAGTGCATGGAAACAAGCCTAGTCTAATAAGGAATAGCTCTGTTAAAGTGAGAAAATGCAGATCATAGAACACTTGATCTGTTTGGTCTTGAAAGTTCTGCATAATACTCTGGGCCTAGCTGAGAAACTGGATTTTAAATCTGATTTTTAGGGAAATGTTTACAGGGAAGGAAGCATGTGAGAACCAGAGTACAGGGACTGAACAAAGAGAAAGCTTGTGGGTGAGAAATGATAAAGACAAATCAATAGCAGTTTGGAAAGAATGTGGGTGAATGTGCTGAAGATATTGTACAGTAGAGGGGAAAACAGTTCAATGAGAAACAGAAGGAATATGGACACAGCAATGCATTTCAGGAACAGGAAAATGGAAGACATTTGCTATGTGGAGAAATCCTTAAGGAAATGTAAAGCTATGTGAATTCCAGAAAGAACAGATTGACTAAACTGCCTTTTCTACAACTGAACACTCATTTGATAAATCCCAAAGAAAGTAAAAAAATGGTATTTGATGCTTTTATGCTGCCATACGGTTGTCTTTTGGGAAGGAGAAAGAGGGTCACAGAAACAGAAAGCAAAACTTTTTATGTTTTGACTGTCATTTATTGATAATCAACCAATACTTTCTCAGTGACCTGGAAGTGGTGGAGAAGAAAACAAATTGGCACTGAGAGAAATTGCAGGAAAAGAATGGAAGAGCTGATGTACTTTTTGTTGAGAACTCTGATTTTAGCATGGATTTTGTGCTAAAAATCTTACTCATTCACTCCTTCAGCATTCCCTCTGACTGTACTTCTGCCAACAGCAGACACCCACACTTTTTTTTTTTTCTCCTTTCTTTTTTTAAATGCCTTTGATTGCTCTGAGGGTAAGCCCAGGCATTCTTCCTCTGACACCAGGATGTGTGAAGTGTATAGTTGGTGATGGGTAGGGAGGATATTCCTTCCTTCACTCAGCTCACTACATCTTTTACAAATTGTCTCTTACACCAGAACTTGTCTTTTATATTGGTTGTATCTTGTTGTCCGTTATACCAGTTCTAGCTACTTCAGCAGCAGGGGTTTGGACACTCAGTGCCGTGACAGCAACAGTAAGTCACAGGTTTTCATGGGAAGGGCTGGTGAGAACATTGGTGTGATTATCGTGAAGTTGATGCTGTTAACTTTGGTATGTAGAAGTGTACAGTAATTACTGTAGTGGAAATAATTAAGACAGTAGTATTTATTTGCAGCAGATGATATGTAACTTGAATTCTGCTAGACTCCAGTTATTTTAGAAAATTACCATTTTGTCCCTCATGCCTCTCAGCTTAATTTTGCGTATCTTATACGGTTGCAGTTAGATCAGAGAACTCCCCCACCTCTTTGTTTTTCTCCACTTTTGGTACAGTGATGAACAAACTACTGTTGTCTGAAAGTCTTTTAAAGCCAAATCAGTTTTTCTTCGTACTCTTGGGTGAAGTAGCCTCAGTCTTTATCTGTTACTAGCTGTTACATCTGTTGTCATACTTGTATTCTTACGTTACCTATTTATTTGCTAATGTACAGATCCTCTTGAAAACTTTAGCACTCAAGACATCCTGTGGATTTTGAATGCACCCAGCAAGATTTTTATTCCATAAGTGAAATGTTAATATGATAACCTGAGATAGATATAGTCCTGTTTCCACTTCCTTCATGAAATTTAAAAGGGAATCTGTTTTCAGTTTCTTCAATCATCTCACTGGCATTACAAAAGATAAGTACCTCTTGGCATGGCTGGACTCAAAAATAGATACTAAAATAATAACTTTATATAGTAGTGGTTGAAATTCTTAACACCTGCAGTGAGAGGAATGGGTGCATTTCCCCAGCAAACTGAAACAGAAATGAAAGCTGTCTGCAAATGTCACTTGTAGCCTTGAAAACATGAGAGCATTCAAGTATTTTCAGTTGATTTATTACCTCATTTTTTAATAGCTTTATCTTACTGATTGAAACCTAAATAGTAAAATTAGCTGACCTTCTTGAAGGTGTGTATTTGACTACCATTTGATATGAGCAGAAAGCAAATTTAATAAAGGAACAGTACTGGAAAGGAATGAGGGTATACCAAGCATATGTGTGTATATACACCCACGTGTGTGTATATATATATATAAGAACAATACAGATAAATTATCTGAGTTCATGCTGAGGGTTTGATTATTAGAACTATGTTTAACTAGCCAACAGAAACTTTTTAAAGTTAAATGATCCTGAATGATACATCAGTCTCTCTCTGAAACTGATCTTACTGCCCTTTTTCTCTGTTGAACCATAAATGGCTTCCACTGCCTATGCTTCACGTAAACAAAAAGGCATCAAACCTCAACATCTGAGAGCAAATCCAAAGACCTTTTCAAAGATCAAAATTAAACATTCTGAACCTCTTATCTTTCTGATGTACCACAAATCATTCCAACTGACACTTCAGTGAATTCATGCCTTTCTATACCAGAAGGCCTTGAATAACTCTTTTGCGTCTCAATTCTATGAAGTGACCCATGTAATGAAAATGCTGCTTGTTGACTGATGGATGTTGTGTGTTGACTAGCTTATAAAATGGTTTATTTGGGAAATTACCTCTGAATTTAACAACCTGAGGTAACATCTACCACGAAAAAGGTTTGCAAAAGTACCATGTGAGACTAAAATCCTGAATTACAAACAGAAGAAAATCTAAAATCTATTTGCTTTATTCCCTCTACTGGTTGGTTTTCCCTACCTTTTTCCTGTTTGTCCCTGCCTTTGTCTTGCAGTGACCTAACAGGCATTTCAGAAATGCCTCATTTTGGCCAGACCTAAACACTTTCAACAGATGCCTTAAAGCAGAAAAAAATTTTTTTTAGAGTTGTTTGGTTTTTTTTTTTTTTTATTATTATGAAGAAAGTAGTACCAACAGACCACTGTTTTAATTTCATTGACACGGATCTATGGCTTACGGATTTGAGGGATATTTTTTGGATATGCCACTTAAGACTCATGGTACAGAAGAAATGGGGAGAAAGACAGAGAAGTTGTGCAGTAGAAGAGAGAGAATCGAAGAGAAAGGAGGTGAATGGAGAAGTAACTTGTAAAAATTACTTTGGGTCTTCAAACATTACTTCTTTTTTTTTAGTTTTTATTCTTTAAAAAGCTTGTTTATCTGACATACCATAATTGTCTGACTAGATTTGGCAAGGGAAGTGGCCTTTCCTTTTTAAATGGCATTCCTTTGCAATTCCAATATACATCCAAACCATTTTGTAAGTGTTGCTTACCAGTTGTAGTATGTATTGCACTGGTTCTTGCATTGTGTGCTGTGAATTCACAGGGAGCTTCAAAGGATGTGATAGACTGTCTAGCCTGCCCTGTGTTCCTTGTGTGTAAATTTTGATGATTTTCCATAGTTCATTATGAATTTATTAATTTTGATATTTTCTGTTCTGCATTATGAAAGATTTTGCATGGTTTTGAAGATACAACAAACTGTTCATAAAGACAGTCCCCATGTAAAGGAATACATTTGAATTTGAATGCATTTCTTTGCTGCATCCAGATTGAAATAACGAGCCACATTGAAAAGACTGTGTTAAAACGTGAAATAACTAAATTTTATGGGAAAGTAATAAAACTTAGGACCTTGCAGTAGCACATGTTGATAGTATGAAGTAACTGAGACAAAGAAAATGGCTTAGGAAGCAGTATGCTAGAATAGCTCTTTGAGTGCTGGGCCACAACAGGTTTTGTCCTGTACAGGACCCCAGGAACTCTTCTCGGCTTAAACTGAACTTGTGTTTATTTAACTTTGCTGTAGTATTTCTTTCTGCTTCTGAATTTATCAATAAAATCTGGTTTTATTTAAGTTAATTTGTGTATGTCTTGGATAAAACAAACTCCTCTACTTTTTCCTTGGTGGGAGTGAGTAGGGCCGAGGCCGTTAATGGCCTTGTGGTTGGGCAGTTCATGGGAGAAGTCTGAGAGTCTCCCTGGACGCAACCACAGACCCCCAAGAGTTGCTATCAACAAAGGAAAAGGTAAAGATAAAAATATTGAATGTTTTTTATTACAAAGAAAACACAGGTCTGTAGTGTGGCTTTAGTCTATTAAAGTTCTCTTTGCAATGTCAAACATTCTGCATTATGTTGGGATCAGGGAAGGCGCTGTCAATGCCCTGGTTTAGTTTCCACATGACAACTTCACCTTTCCTATAGGTTGTGGTTTCTGCTTGTGACACAGTAAGAAACAGGATTTATGCTAACATCCTGAACATTAAAGATTGAGAGCTATTTGAACACCATATATGTTGTAAAGCTGCTAATGTTTTGGTGCCAGCGCCAACTCGATTTTTTACACAAAATACTTGTCTTGAGCTGTGTCTCTGTAGGGTGGGAAACTGGGTGTTGGCTGAGCGGCCTGCTGAGGCCCAGCGAGAGCCATGCTTGCTTTAAATAATATTCATGGAATACCCACAAATCATATTTCTTAGATTTCCTCAGAAAAGATTATTATTACTTTTAATCTTAATGGGGCCAAAAGGTTAAGACAAATCTGAGTAATCAAACAGCCTGTAAAATACGAGTTTGGATAAGATTTTCAGGTCAGGGACAGCTGCAGAAAATTCTGTCAGCTTCTGCAGAGAAAAATAGTTGTGGGACTTCAGGTTTATGTTGCTTTAAGGGAGGTAAGTACTTCAGTTACCAGCCCATTTGTAAGAAGGGTTTTGTTTTAAAGAGGAAAAAATGTCTTATCTTTGGGGGTCAGAAGTTCTCTCTGTTGAGTAATGTTCACAAAATCTGTTCTCTGCCCATCCATTAGTAGTTAGATGGAGAACCCAGCAGCATTAGTGTAGCTCTACTTCACTGTCTGGACTACTTACTGTATTTGTTATGGTTGTGACAAGCAGCTCTTCCTATGTCCTTAATCATGTGTAGACACGAGTAGCAGGTAGTCAGTCTCTCTGCCAAAAAGATTTTCCTGTCTAATTGGACAAGGCTACTGGAGGAGGAGTATGTAATGCATGGAGTTAACATTATCTGATAGAAAGTGCTATATTTGTTACATGATTCTATTTTATTTATCTTTTTTAGTTTTGATTAGGAAGTGGTAAGTCAACTGGGATGAAACTGTCCAGGAAAGAAGGCAAAGTTAGATGCTGGGGAGAAAACCATGCAAGGGTTGTGTTGCAAGGGTACAGCTGAGGGAGGAACAGTGGGAAAAAGGTTCAGAACAAGCAGCTGAAGGGCACAAGGTCGAGGGAGTCCTGCCAAAATCTGCTTTCTCTGCTTCGGCAGTTTTTCTAGTTGCTCCTGCTGTCTGGGCTTTCTTGCTTCTTTTTTCTTCAGGTAATGTAGTTGGGAAAGAAGGAAAAAGCAGCACCCAGATTCTTGCACTTTGGAAATTGTTTTCCCATACATAAATTTCAGTCCAGTACAGTCCAGTAAAGAGGAATTATCCTTTTTGAGGCCTAGTTGGTTTATTTGATCCCCCTTTACTTACAACAGGTCCTGAGCCTTACCATAGTCTTGCATCACTCATACCTGTACATGTTTCAGTCCCTGCCTTGGAACTCCATTCTCTTGTTTTCACTTAATAATTTTTTAAAGACTTCTAGAATACTCAGGAAATGCTTTGTTTCTTTTTTGAAAATGGAATTTAAAGTAATGTATTATACTACCCTATCTCTGAATATATTTTTGCCACTTCTGCTTTTTTATGTTGCCTTTTGAGTGACCCCAT
>NW_008633182.1:0-14166 GCF_000691845.1 Merops nubicus | reverse complement strand
TGAACCGCTGAACAATAATGAAACAAACAAGCTTCAAATTGCTATCAATGCATATAATGTAAATGAGCTAAGGCTAGACATTGTCTTATGTATATTTTACAGTATTTCTAAATGTTCATGTTGACAATAAAATCTAAAATGCAGTACATTTATGTGTTGCTAAAGGATGCAAAACAGCTAAATGAAAAATAGCTAAATTGAGTTGCCTTTGATTTGGCTGTTGGAGTGTATTGGGGTACAATGTAACCAGTCACCCTGTCTTGACAGCTTGAAGCTTCTTTGTCAGTAGAACCTTTAAATAGTTAAAAATACTCTGTTGCTTCTGTTTTCTTGTTTTGTTTATGAATTCTTTCTCTGAAGTTGTGCCTTAGCACAAATCATGTTCTGTGGTACTCTGCTGACTTTGTACATTTTTGTACTGTGCAGGAGTTTTGAAATACATTATAAACTAATGTGTTTTCTTATGCCTTTTACCCCACTGTGTAAACAGAGATACACAATTAGATATATATATATACCTTGCCACCTAAAGTATGTAACAATTAATAGGATCGTTGAATTCTGACCAGTTACTTAAAAAAAAAGAGAGAACGTTCTCTTTTGGTGCTCACTTTGAACTGCAGTGTGAGAGAACCTGATTTAAGATCAAATGAGTATAGAACCAGATCTAGGTATGATACTAAAAACACTTGTACCTGTAAAATGAGATCTGTCTCTTAATAACAAATTCTGTTGATTAGAATTGTATATTCTGTTTGGTATTAGTTCATACATTGCTGATTACTGTAGCATGTCTGATAGTTGCTAATATAGATCATCAGCTGTGATGTTTTTACATGGCAGATTTTTGCACAGCAAGATACACAAGAAAAAATAGAAACGCAATTGTGGTTGGATTATTTAGTCTGCTGAAAGTTGACCTGGGCACAAAAAAATTGCTGAAAATCAAAAAGTTAGTCAAGTGAGGCAAATTACGTGTTTTGTCTTGTCAAGATTTGTGTGTTTGAAATGGCAGACTAACAGTACTATAGGTTTTCTGTGAAAAGGTACATTATTACTACAGATTTGTGAGGTATTATCATCTGTCCAAGTAGTGATTACTTAAATAAAAATATTACAGAATACCTTCAAGTTTGTCACAGAAACAAGAGGGTCAAAATACTAGAGGAAGCAAGGCAAATTGGAAACATGATTGAGATTGGTCTTATCTAAGGTAAGATATAGGAAAGAGGAAGGAATATTCTCAGTAAAGCAAATAAGCATAATAACATACTGTACATCATGGTCTGTTAGGTGCTGTGTATGTGGAATTTCTAACGTCAAGAGAAATCTTTATTGGTATTTTTGAGCTGTAAAGATGAGCAAATGAAAAAAGGGTAGAATAGTGAATTATCTTAATGAGATTTGGGCTATGGAGAAGGCACTCCTGCTAACTGTTTTCATGTAAGCATAGAACTGCTTGAGCAGAGACTGCATAAAGAAGGAAGTATAATGCTTATCGTGCCATATTAGTAAACCTTGTTTTTTTTTTCCTTTGGATGTTTGCTGTAATAAACCTTTGGAAAACATCAGGAAGAAACATTGGAAAAAGCAGGTGATAGATGGATAATTCGGTATAAATAATTTGAAAGGCTTTCCTGTATGGGCTTGTCAGTCAATTGAACCTTTTGAAATGGTTTGTAGCAGAAGCAAAATGTAGCATTAGCAAGGCACTTGCTGATAGTACGGGTGACTACAAGACAATTTAGAGCAACAGTTCTGGAAAGAGAGAGACTTCTATTGTTTCAGGGGTTGTGAAAATCAAGATGATGTGCAGTTAGTAGTGAACTAAGAAAAACAGGCTACTGATTAAAGGTAAGAAAAGAAAGTTTGTCCTTGCTGTAAGGTCATATAAAGAATGTACAAGATTTTACTGGAATTAATCATTAAAGTTCAAGTTGAATATTTTACTACTATATCTTAGAGGGAATGATGGAGAAGTGTGTCTTATTCATTGAGAACATGGTACCTGTTATTAATTTTAGGATTGCTTTAAGTGTACTTTCCAAAGAGTTTCAATAATAGTTACAGTCCTGCTTCTTGGATTCTTCCTCTTCAGTTATTAATATGATGACAACCCTTATGTTTCCTTTTCTGAGGCACTGCCTGAATTTCTGCCTGTGCAGTCATAATTGTACCCAATCTTCATCTGTTTCCCTATTTGTTTAATGTTAATGTCTACATAAACATTTAGTCATCAATTATATTTTCCCATTATAGTGTTTTATAGTGGGAAAATTACCATGTCTCAAAAGTTAATGAATGATAGATCTACAGATTGATCTTGTTCTTGTCAGAACATCAGATAGCAGCAGCAAAGTTTTCCTGTACCCTGATCTACATGTTAGGAGGTCAGCTTACTGGCTGTAACTCGTGTACTTGTTCCTGAGGCTTTCAGTGGTGGTATAACAGTATTGATGTTGCTTTTGGGCACATATCAGATGAATGGTGCTTCTAACTGCTTTTAAAATAAAAAGTTCAAGTGTCTGTCCTGGTAACTACAGCTGGGTAAAGAACAATTGTTGGTTCTAATAAGACAGTTTAGAGATGATGTTTATTTTTTCAGTCCACGGGAATTTTTACCTGTAATAGTCCATTTTAACTGTGGGTTTATTTTAGTCTTGTGTGTTGTTGGTCTTGGTAACACAGAACAGACCACTGATTCTGAAAGTGACTTTGTTATGATTTCTTTTGACTCATGATGGTGGTTGTTGTTGTTGTTTAGGAAACCTGAATTGACTGACTCTGCCTCTCTGCTAGAGACCTTCAAGTTTCTTGAAAATGCAGCTGCAGACTTCAGTGATGAAGAAGATGAAGAAGATATTGAAGGAAGAGAGAAAACTATCATTGATACTGCAACAGTGAGTGGAAAAAATAATTGAAAAAGTTACGAAGAGCAGAAAAAGTGAGATTAATGAGATGCCTATATGCAAAGTATAAGACTGTGTATGTACACGTGCAAATCATTAATGCATCTTTACGATGGTCTGTCCGAGCATGTGTGCATAAGAGGAATTAGATAATTCTGAGATTGTACATACAAGTTAAGCATTGCCATCCATAATGCTCTAAGTTTGCAGTGACAGATTAAGATTTTTTTAAATCGTCTTTCTACTATTCCATAGTGTCTAGTATTTTTCATACAATTTTAAAGGTAGTAGATGTCCTTTTTTTACCATTTTCAGCTTAGTTTGAGGGTGTTGTTTCTAACGTTGCATGTCAAAATGCATTGTTTCCTGAATGTTTGTATAAACATGTTTATATTTAACATTACTTGTAGAAATTTATCTTTGTGGGGTACAGAACTGAAATGCCACATTTCTCTTTAGCTTGTGGAAGGAAGAAGTATGATAACTGGAAAAGCTATAATGTGTGGTTAACAAACTCTTCTGGGTTTTTATTCAGTGAAGTACCTGAAACTCCCTCACGTGATCTATACTTTGCCATATAATTTGGTCATATGATCCCATAAAATAGGTGCATACAAGAAATACTCAACTTTATCCTCTTTTCAAAATTAATGTTTATTCAACGACTTCTGTTTCTGAACAATTGAAGCAGATAAGAGTTATGATGGATGTGATTGTTTCTATGATCAGTTTTAAGAATGAACGCTTAAAGAACCATTAGTTTTAAAGAGGATCTTTGTAAACTTGTTCCTGTCATCCATGGGCTGTGAACAATTGTGTGAGACTCTTCTGAAAAATCATCTGTATTACAGTATGTTCAAGGTGAGGGAATGAAGCTTGAAGTTTAGAATTGGTTTGGGGTTTGAAACAGGCTTGTTGTATTTAAAGGAAACAATCATTAATCGCTGTGACTTATGGGATATTGGTCTATGTGTCAGTCTTTTCAGGCTGACTCTTAGCATGATTCAAAGTAAAAATATTGTGATGAATGTAATTTTTCTTTTTCTGTAGAAGTGAAAATTATGCTACAGATTTCTTATATAAGGGCATCAGCTCACCTGTTTGTCAAATAACTGTAAAGCATCTCCTCAATTTTGATTGAGGGAAAAGTAAAATGGCAGAAAGTATACAGTGAGTTCCTACATTAAAACACGTTCTTTTTTTTTTTTTTCTTTGATAATTTGGCCAAACTCTGGTAGACTTTTTTTTTTTTTTTTTTTTTTACCAAATTTGCTTTTGAATTTGAAAGGGAAATGCATTTTAAACACGGAAATATTGTGTTTAAATAAAAATATCTGAGGAAGTATTAAGGATGGAATGATTTTTGCCATAGTTAAGCAAATTAACTCCTGCTAGTTGTGGTGCGTTTTGTGTTTCTAGACTTGTCTTTTGGTCCCCATGTAGAGTGATTCCAGAAGTGAGTGTTGAAAAGGCTGTTTTCAGAGAAGCAGTGAGTTTGGGTTTGCTAAAGTCCTTTCTACAGCCTTCTGGGGTTTCTGTTTGTGGTTTTTTAAAAATCTCTATGAAGAGATAGTGCAAACTTTTCTGGTATTTAGGGAAAAAAAAAAAAAGTAGTGGTATAGGTTAGTGTAGATTCATTATTAAGTGAATGGTTATTGATGGTCACAGGGAGAAAGATCTACAGACAGATTTATTTTGTACTTAGTGATTTGAACAAAGTCTGTATGCTTGTTCTAGATTTGCTTATTAATGTGTACTTTTCTGCTTCTTCAGCTTCCTGTTAGGGTTTTGCATAGAAGACATGACCATGCTGCTTGGTGTAAAGATGTGTGTGTAACCTAGTTCAGCTTTTTCTCTTTCCTGACCTTTCAGATTGTGAGGAAAAGGGTGCTATCTGACAGCAGTGAAGACAGAGATACAGAAGAAGCTTTGAAAGAGTTTGACTTTTTGGTTACCTCAGATGAAGGTGATGGGGATTCGAGAAGTTCAGGCGATGGAACAGATTGGGGTAAGGAACTTTAATGGATTATATCAAGGAGGGGGGGTCGGGGAAGATAAGTATATATTGTATTTGTCTGAGATATTGGTCAGAATCACAGCATCTTTTGAGTATTGCTGCAGTAAATAATTGGCAGATTGAAGTCCTCTTGTCATAATATGCTCATTTTTCTGCATACCGCTTGAAGGATTTTTCAAGGTTTATACTTCTGGTTATTGTCTTTTTCCTTTAATAATAAGGCAGATAGAATTTGAATTTTAGGAGTGGAATTTCCATGTGTTTTTCCACAGACCCATGCTAATGAAGGGCTCTGATAAAGCTGTATTTTACAGCTATGACATGAAAGTTATTTCTCTTCTTTGCTTTCTCCCACTTTGATACAGAGAGTAATATGAGTCATAAAGACTCAGTTATATTTTTATTGTGTGTTAGCAGTTACTGTGTGTTAGCAATATGAACTCTGTTCAGTTGCTCAAATTCTCTTTTATAATTTATCAGAATAATAGATCTTCTAGACTAAAGCCCCCTAGAAACAAAGAGATATTTCACAAACTTTTCTGTCCTTTGAGGTTCATGTCCTACAATGCAGAATGCCAGTATCCATTTTACCTTAACATACTTAATCTGCATAAACCTGCCACACAGGGAAGGCAAGAAGGCAGAGAACTGGTTAAATGCCTTGATGGGGAGTTGTTTCATACTTAAACTGCTTTGGGAAGTCTTAAGGATAAGTGGACACAGAGGGAGCTATGGAAGATGAAGGGGTAATAACTAAGCTTTATAACGGAACTGAAAACTTGACAGACAGATAAGCTGTCATAGCTGAGGTTCTCACATGAGCTAACAGTTCCAAGATGCTGTATTTCACTGAAGCCATGTTCATCTCCTGGTTGGACTCCAGGTTATTGTTCAATGTGCTGTAGTCTCTCTGCTTAAGAGGATGTGTCTCAGTATCATTAGATACAGCAGTCGGTATTCTGTTCACTGAGCAAATTTAGGAATGTTACTTTTTTAAGGAAAACATTTTAATTATGTTGTTCTGATACTTCTCTTTAGTATTAAAATTTAATTCATTTATACTAGGTAAGTGTAGCTATTGCTTGTGTCACCAAAAAGTTAGCATGCCAACAGGAGCTTCTTTGTTCTCAAATTCACTCTTGTGCTTTATTTTTACTTTTGTTTATGACAACTGAGTATAAATTGAGCAAAAATCTAACAAAAACAAATTATGGAAACTAGTACTTTCATTTCTAGAAATATTAAGAGTTCTTTTGAGTGATAGAAATTTCCTATTTTTCAATTACTAGTTTCACAATTTGTGAACTGTATTTAAGAATAAGCTGCTTCAAGGAACTGCCATTATGAATCACTCATGCTAATTTTGTGAAAGTGAAACTGTTAAATATAGCCCAGAAGAGTGATGATGTGTAGTGAGGACAGAGGCAAATGGAGGAAGTCCTTGCTTTGTTTTGGGTCGCAGGCATTACTGATCAGTTACTGTAATCTGTTGAACCCATGTGTCTTGAAAGGTCCTCAGAAATGTTCAGGTAATTTTTAAATTATAAAGCACTTGCACAGTAGTAATTCTGGATCCATTTGTAAAGTTGAACAGAACCTGTGGGACATGCAGGAGGCATCTGGGGACAGTCTGTAGAAAATGAATGGATTAAGTATTTTCCTGGCAGTAATACAGTCTATATAAATCCATTTAAACTTATTACTGGAGAGCGAAAAAGTCTTGTCTAGCCAAGGAGGTAAAGCATGATTAAAACTTCTAACCTCATCCCAGAAAGAATATGTACTTGTTTCTCTTGGGCATGATTTTCTTATACATTTTTTGAGTTCTTTAGGCAATGTTTGATCATTAGTGGTACTTAATTGGGCATATGTATTAAGAGGACATGACAGCCCACAGACCTTCTTTTCTAGAGTCTCTCTTCAGCTTATCACTACGTATGTATTTTCATTTTTATAGCTGCTCTAAAAAGACTAATGCCTCCAGATTTTGGGTCTTGAAGTAATCTCTCATTTGTGAGTATAGGATCATCACTGGAGGGTTCAAAGGTGTGAGGGATCATCTAGTCCAGCCTCCTGCTCAGGTCTATTTGCAGCAGGTTACATTGGCAACCTTCTGGTTAAGTTTTGAACATCTGCCAATGAAAGAGTTCTTCTAAACTCAAAGACAACATTCTGGTACATAGCTGTCCTCATAATAAAAAGTATTTTCTCCTCCTGTGTTGCAAGTCTGAACAGTCTGTCTGTATACTCGTTCACGAGGTAGTTGCAGGCAGCACTAAGATGCCTCTCTTGCCATTGCTGAGCGCTCACAGCAGTCTCAGCCCCTCCTTGTAGCTCATTTGCCCCAGCTGCCTTACCCATCCGAGTGGCTCCCCTGGACTTGCTATGCTCTGTGAGTACAGGGTACTTAGCATCATCCTAGCAAGGTTTCCCAGGATAACAAACACAAGACAGGAGGTAGTACACAAGGTGTGGTCTCACAAGTGCCAAACAGGGGAATGATGACTGACATAGCCCTACTGGCCATGTTCTTGTCACTGCAGCCCAGGATACTGTTGATTGGTTCTTGCACCTTTGCTGCAAGACTATGCTGCTGACTCCTGTTTAATTTGATGCTGATGGAGCATCCCTAGGATTTTTTCAGCATAATTAGTTTCTAACAAATAAGTCCCTGTAATAACCTGTGTCTGGTTTTGTATCTTCTGTCCAATCAGAGTGACTGCTACAGGTTGTGATCGATAGTGTCGTGCTTCTTCTACAGACATTTAATACTCTTTCTGCATATTAGTTTGAGAATAAGTTTGTTACTCTTCATATTTTAAAAGGTCTAGAATAGTTTATTGATGCACAAAGGAAACTTGGTCTGAAAGGAATTAAACTTTAAATAATAAAGCTGAGATTGTAATGAGGAAAATGAAACAAAACCATAATGCATCTAAAAAACATTTGTAGCTGTAGTGGTCATGAAAATAAATATGTATGAGGAAAAGCTGTATTACCTCCCTATTTGCAAATTATTTTTTTAGCTGCCTCAGTACAGGCTTTCCATATATGGAAAAAATTACTTGCAGATTTCAACTCGTATAACACATTTTGTTCAAAATCTCCAAATACTATCCTACTCAAAGAACACTAGTTTTTTTTGTATCATGTCACAGGGAAAACAATTTGAGAGTTATTTAAAAAAAAAAATTGAGTTTTTTTTCTATTAGGGATATTGAAAAAATTTGCATTTTTTTTTTTTTCAAAGACTAAGAACTCAGGCCTTCCCCTTTTTGTGAAATTATGTGGCTTTAGGGCTTTTAGATTTTATTCAAACGTTGGTGACATATACACTGTGTTCCAAAGTGATTAAATGTGCTGCTGCTTTGTGTAAATGACAACATAGCAGAAAGACAATGAAAAGAGAATTTGCAACGTGGTGATGCAACATCTGAGCTGTAAAGTTATGTCAACCAGTAGCATAGCTGCTGCTTCTAGATATGATAAATCTTTCCCTGTAGGAAAGAAAAAGCTGAAAAATGTGTCCTAATTTATTATAAAGTAAATGTTGCATTACACTTATGAACAGCTGTGGGCTTGGTTATAGAAATTAGGGATGTGAAATTTCATTTCAATTTTTTGTTAAGAAAATTATAAGCAAAGAGAACTGGAATGTGAGTAACAGTTTTGCAGCTTTCACAAGCTTGGTGCTATTTCTGTCTGTTTAAAATAAGACAAATGCCATTGACAGCAGCTGTTACCTCCTTCAGTGGAGATCACTTGGTGACATTATTGAAAAAGGATGTTTCATTTGTTTCACTTTGTTTAGAAAAGGAAGACCAGTGTCTCATGCCTGAAGCTTGGAATGTCGACCAGGGAGTAATAACCAAACTCAAGGAACAATACAAAAAGGAGCGCAAGGGGAAAAAGGGGGTGAAGAGTAAGTGGAAAACATTGTACCTTAAAATCATAAATCTCACATCTTTCACACCCTTAATTCTTTCTCTCTTTCAATGTTTTCCTAAAATTACTTACTCTTTTACTTTGCTGCTCCTGACTGCTTTCCTGTTCACCAGTTCTCAGGGGTTGAAATTAATGACAGTCAAACAAGTTACCCAATAAATAGCTGGATTAGATAAAACTTCTTCCAACCAGGTGTTGGATTAAATAAAAATTCTTGCTTTGAGCATGGATTATACTTTTGTTATTCAGAAACTTGAATTGTAAAAGACATTGGTTTAATAGTTCACACTTTTATGTAGAAGACTGCAGAACCCTTTCTTAGCTGGAAACATGCCAGTTTCACAGGAAGAGTTAAAGTCTGTTATGTAAATAATAATAATAAAAAAAAAAGTAAAATAAACAAAACCCCAGAAACTGTCTTGAGTATCCTACTAGGTGACAGAGTGAAAAAACAGGTTAATTTCTACCCCTGTTTATACTTAACATTCACAACATGAAAATCATGCTGTCATCATAATTTGTCATGCAGGGCTCGAAATAGGAAGCAACTCTGGCCATCAGTTTATTTGTAAATCACAGGATTTATTTATTGACTTTCATACCTGTGAGACTAGCGTTTAAAAATATTGGATATTGTTATCCAAAAAAAACCCTGTGATCAGTATCTGAAATACAGTTTCTAGCCCTGTATTATACTTCCTTGTTACATTTCTTGAAATGGAAATCTGTTTTGTAAAATCAGTGTTTTTTTGATAAGTAAGCCTTAAAACTTTTTGAACTCGGAGGAAATGTTTAAAATGAAACACTGTATTCACAGCTATATTTCAACCATCTAGCCATACTGAGAATTCATGTGTGAGTGATATAATGCATGTAGCCCAGTAAGAAATTTGAGGGATGTTTCTCCCTTTGTGGTAAGATGCTTATGAATACCAAGGAAATTCTCACTTCCAAAGAGACGTGCATAATGATGCTAAAGGTGTCAGATCCTCACATCACTGAGGCTGACTTTTTTTGTTACTTTTTATATTGATACTCTGATAAGCTTCTGCTCAACAATTGGCTATGTTGCTGAAATTACAGTATCAAAAACACAAACGAAACTTCTTTTTCTTCTAATAAAAAAATAAAATAATTAACATACTTTAAATTGATAAAAGTGATTTTTTTTTTTTCCCATCTTTGGAATCATTTCAGTGTCTGGAAGTTAATTGCAAGTTTGACAAGAAGCTGAGCTGGCCAGCTGAAGTGTTCATGTTTCACAAAACTGATTCTAAACTTACTTCTAGTTCAGATAGAGAGGGCTTACTAATATGTGACCTTGGTGAAATTTATTTTTTGTAACTTGTCCGTTATTTTTAAAATACGGACATACTACGTAGTTCAGCGTAAACAGTTGTAGAGGTAACTTAGCAGAAATTACTTAGTCAAACTGTTGAAATTATATTCTTAGCTGTTGAGTTTTTTTTTATGATAAAGTAATGAATTGTTAATATAGATATTATTGAAACATGTTTTATATATTTGTGAGAAAAATTTCTGCTGTAAAGCAGCACTTGAACATCCAGTGCTGATTTGTAGAGATTACTGCTCAGTACACTTACAGCACCTCTTGGATTGATTTGGTGGGTTTGATCTTGGGAGACCAAATGGATTAATGCAGTACATAAATTAAGCATCTTTCCATGAACAAACAGTCGCTGGAAGGGCATCAATGCAAAAAAATCAGGAAGAATCACAGCCTGTTCTCAGCTATTCATGATATTGCACGTAGGGGAGAAGAATGTGAGGGAGGAAGTCAGAGGAAAAAGAAGGGACTAAATATCTTAACGTTAAATTGTATGAAGCTTGTTTGCTATGACTTTAATCTCACCGTAAACGGTGCTTAGACCCTGGACTGCTACTAAGTAAAATACTGGTTTTATAAATCAGATATTATGATAAAACAATCTTGCAAAATCCTACTTACTGTTTTCCTGAATGAAGTCATATTTTTGTGACAAAGTAAATACGATTTAGTTTATTATCAGTCATTATGATTAGGGTGGACGAACTAGAGTTTGGAACTGCATTAGTAAACTTAAGATTTTGCAAGGCTGTAGTAAACACTCCTGTGAAGTAACAATAGAATGCTTTTATGAGAGAATACATATATTAGAGTACACGTCTGTGTTAAAGCTGCTTAAAAATAGCTGTATTATTTACTGGTCTAGGAAAAAACATAATGGACTATGGGTAAGACATTTTCCCATTCTTAATTAAACTTACAACAGGAAAAACTACCGAAGATATGTTTCAGCCTCAATCCTATATAAAACAGTCAAAACAGGGATGTGGGAAAATGATGGAGCAAAGCACAGGTAAGTGTCGAGAAGGGCATGGGTCTTCACCATATGTAGCTTCAGGAAGTAGGCCAGTGAATCCAGTCGCATTTATATTTTAATATAAGAGTAACATTTTGATTATGTAGTTCACAATACTACACTACAGCACAAATAAATTTTAAATCATGTTGTCCTAAGAATATGCTGCACATCTATAAGTACCTGATGGACAAATTTTAACATATTCACAAATGTCAGCTATTGTTTTGGAAAATTAAATATTCTGATAATCATTGTGACTCAGTTGGACGCATTCTTCAGCATCCCATGCAAGTAGCAGTATGAGTTTATAAAAGTGGGGAAAACTGTGTGTTCACAATTCTCAGTTGCTTCTATCACTTTCTTTTCAAGAAATTCATTTCATGCTGGATGATTAGTTACTACTCAAAATAGGTGCTCATTAGTTTTTCTGTGGTAATGATATAATGCAAGGTAGGATCCATCGTTGCATGTGCTGCTATAGCGTATCTGATTTAAGTAGTGCCATCATGAACTCTGCATAAACCATTTAATTTTTTTTTTTTTTTTTTCTGGTTAGGGCCCAACAGGTCAAAGCTACAAGATATGCTTGCAAACTTGAGAGATGTTGATGATCTGCCTTCATTACAGCCATCTGTTGCACCTTCTTCTAGGCCAAGTAGCTCAAGGCTCATTGAACACGAGATAAACAGGACAGATGAAGGTAAGTTTTAAAAATGTGCGTACGCCTTTGTAAAGGGCAGATGTTGTAGTTGCTTCTGCTTAAAGATTATCCACTAAGGCTTTCCAAGCACTATACAAATACTGGCTCAGCATTATGAGTTCTAAGCATGATAAATGGTATTCCCATTCCTCCTCTCCAGTCCCTGTTAGTAGAGTCAAGGCACCTACCTACATGAAGTCTTGGCTGAATATTTTTGAACATGATAGAAAAAAATCATTTGACACTTGGTAGCCTTGTAATATGAGGGTCTTAAGTCTCTTGCTTTTGTGTGCGCTCAGGCTTGGAACTCAAGTGTGGAACGTAAACTGTCAGGACATAAGAGCATCTGTTTTGCTCCCAATGAACATGATTTTGAGTGTGTGTGTGTGTATGTATATACACACACATACACATGGATGTACGTGTTCTTTTCTGAAGTGCAATGGTAGGCTCTGCAGGTGAACAGAAATGGCTAGGTAGAGCTTTGAAATGCACGTGGTGATTGTGTCGTGAATCCTACAGAACAACTTGCAGCTTGCCAGTGTATTGATTTCCATAATGTATTAAATTTTTTTTTTTTTAAATAAACTATAGCAACTAGTTTACGTATGGAAAGCCGTACATCCTTGCAACGAGGCATGTTTAGTATTATTAATAGTTTTATTTCTGAAAGTTGCTAAATCATCTACCTGAGTCAATGTTCGAATTGCTATGATATGCAGCACAAGAAAATAAATATATGAAGCTGTTATTAGTTTGTAGAAGATCATATCATGTACTCTTTATTTAAATGCTAAATATGTCTTTTGAAAAATGAGTAAAACACAGGTTTCACTTAATAGTCTTCCAGTGGGCATGCAAAAGTAGGTCGGCCAAGTTATAATTAAGATGCATAAGGAGCCCTGGCGTGTGGCATAGTTACCAAAGATCTCAGTGGTTCTATTTCCTACATGTTCAGTGATTTTCTTTATGAAAGAAGGCAGTAACTTAGCAACACTTTGAGAAGTAAAGGAATTTTTTTTGAATGTTTCCTTTCCAACTTTTCTCACATGTACCAAGAGCAATATAAGCAAAGCTCTATTTTCATGTCCTTTCAGGAGTGTGTTTTTTATTTCAGAGACTAAGATGGGCTCTCACAAAAACACAAGAGCATAGCTGCTTGTTGTCAGTCGAAGTTCAGTATTAAAAACCATTAGCTTTGTATTCCTTTATAAACCTGAGACTTTATGATATTTCTGACATAAAATCTTTTGCCTGTTGAGTGGAATATAATATCGCATGTTCAAAAGAGGGAAAACCAGAATGGTAGTTTAGACTTCAGGGTGAAGAAGGTAAGAGATGTTGGTAATTAAAAGGTAGTAACTAAGACCTAATCAAATGACAGAGCTCAAAGGGGTTTATTTGGTTTAAAAAGTAATAGCAAGCAAACAGGACACTCAATAGAGGTATAAGTGTGGAATGGAAAGACCATGGAGAGATTAGCTTCCTTTGTGCAAGGTAAACCCAAGGGGATGAATAGCTCCTGAATCTGATGCCTTCAGGACAAGAGAGAAGCAGTCTGAACAGATGAGGTTAATCCATTGTAAACCATAGTTTGCTTGGGTTTAAATTAATGTAGGTGATGTTAGACTAAATAAGATGCTCAGAATGAGGTGGTATTTTCTTTTCTCTTTCTCTGGTAACAGCAGCATTTGCCAAGGCTTGTATTTAAAATGGACCTGAAAGCGGAAAAAATTGTAATTTACTGAAAAGCCCTTATAATTTGATTCAAAAGGTGCATAAAATCGAGTGAAGCCTTTAATGTCCACAAGAGAACACATTTTCATCTATTCAGTCCCCCTTTTGTGATGTGTAAAATTGGAGACACACTGTGCAGGGAAGCTGGTAAAGGCACAGCTGCTTTGGATTCATACCACTTGATGCAGAGCTTTATGTGGTATAAGTGTGTGAACTGCACCCCTCAGCCTTTGATACTCCCCCCTCTCGTGAATCTGCCTATGGATGCGTTGATGTTACCATGACTGGAGCTCCTATAGGCATGCTGTAGCAGCTGTGGACTAGTAAGTTTGGATACTGCTAGTAAAAACCTGGAATTCAGTGCTGACTAACCTGTTTGGTAGTTAAACTGATTTCACAACTAGCAGTGAATTGTCAGCTTCCAGTTGTGTTGCTAGATTGGAGCGTGTGTAAACAGCTCCATTGTACACATGAATCATAGAATCATAGAAT
>NW_008633181.1:0-15877 GCF_000691845.1 Merops nubicus | reverse complement strand
AGCCCAGGGTCTGGTTGGCTTTCTGGCTTGGACTTGGGCTCAAGCTATGGCTCCTTTTGCTCTCCAGGACTGCTTTCCCATTTACTATGACTGTTGTACATTCCCTGGGCTAAGTATAACTTTATGTACTTTATATATGCTTTGCTATTATTTTGGTTGTTCTGTTAAATCCGTTTTCACTTCACGCTGTGGTTGGGTAGGGATGGATCATCAGGTGGCAGAGCAACTGCTGTTGTTGAGACCTGGATATGAGCTAAATGTAGACAGAAGTAGAGAGGGTGGCTATAGGTGAGGTTAAGAGATCTGTTTATTCCCTGAATACACAGTCATTCAGGTCTGTAGATTTCACGTCATCTTTGATTTAAATCAATTTTTAGTGTTGTGTGTCTTGCAGGTTGTTTATGCCTTAAATGTCTAAAGAGAAGCCCTTTCTTAGCCATGTAGAATTAAACTTTGCTGTCCTCATCTCCCATTCCCTAGTCTTCTATTCCTGTTTTTCAGACTGTTGCTTGTATCATCCTAAGTTCTTGTTGTACAGCTTCTATTAAATTTTTATTTATTACTTTATCTCAATGAATTCAAGGAAACGTAGAGCTGGAAGAGACCACAAGATTTTTTCTAGCCCATTCTGTTCTGCAGAGAGGAGTAAGCATCTACCTAAATCATGAGATAGGCACTGTCTCATCTCTTGAAAAGTTCCACTAAAAAAAATTCTATCATCTTCATCCATGTCTCTTTATATTCTGACTTTCAGCTATAGTGCCATTAACTTTTCAGAATGTGTTCGTTAGTCCAGTGTTTGCCTTTCCTGAGGTCCTACTTAATTCTTCTTCTTTATTGCAAATTGAGTTAATTGATCTTTGTTTTACCTGTGAGAATGCCAAGAAAAATTCATGACTGTCAGTTTTGTAACTATTAGCATATTGTGAAGTTGTTTTGAATTCCATTTGCAATTTCTAGGCTGTACAAACATCGTTACCTCAACTTATTCTTCTTGCATCTTTTTTTTTTTTTTTTCAAACTACTTTTTCTTTCAGTAAGCTTTTTCTTCCTGTGCATCTGTCTTTTTCACCTGTTTGCTCTTCAAGTCAGCAGCCCAAACAAGAAGAGCAGTGATGCTTAGCTGAGCCCTCTGTAGTGCCAAGTGTAGTGGAATGATTGTCCTGAGGACCTGTCTATTAGTACACCTCAGAATGAGAGTGTTTTCTAAGTGCAGCATCAAACTTGTTGGTCATATTTTGTCTGGAATTCACTAGTGTTTTTTGTAGTGGTGCTGTGTGAACTGTCATCGTGTAGCATTTGTGCAGTTGATTTTTGCTTCCTAAGTATTAAGAGTTTTGGAGTCTCATTCAGAGTGTGGAAATCATTTTGGATTCTAATCTTGTCTTCCTTAGTGATCAGTCTCATCTCCATTTTTTAATTTTATAATTGGTTTCCAAAACTACTTCCCATAATACAACCCTTCCCCTGCATGATGCCTGCATAACTTTAGCAACAGTTACAGCCTCGATCCACTGATGTTTTTTGTGGTCATCATATGTATCCCTTTGTTTTCCATTCTGTCTATAGCCACCTGTTCTCTTTTTGTCATATCCTCCACTTGTGAAGTGACATCCTTCTGATATTTATAGTTGTCCATGATTTGGGCTGTTAAGTGGTATGGTAGTATTAAAAAAAAAAAAAAAAAAAAAAAAAATTCCTAGCAAACACAACTCAGGAAATGCTTTACAGGATAATAGGGCAATAGAATGAAAAAGTTTGTTGTAAAATCTCATTTCTGCACATTTGTGATGTCTACTGCAAGAGCAAATGAAACACCATCTGAATTATTTTTGGATGTGAAGTTCTGAAGTAAAATGCAAAATTCAGTCATTCAGTGATGATGATAGTGACCAAGCAAGCAAAGGGAGTGATTCTTGCTAACGGGCCCTTTCAGCACCTTGGAAGGTGTGTTTTGGATTTGCTACAGACTGCCAGGCCCCTCTCTTCTGAGGCTCTGCTGCTCTGTAGGTTGAAAGGGAAGCAGAGTTCAAACAAATGCCGGCCTTGCTGGTTTCTCTTCCCAGGCTGATGCAGTAGAATTGATAGTGTTAACACTTGCAGTACGTGCAGGTAGACTGGGGTGAGGTATGACTCTCTGTACAGCTGTGGGGTAAGTTTCAGACTCTTGTAGGCAGGTGTTTTCAATAGTAAAGTAGCTAAATCTGTTAAGAAAGAAGATTAAGAACACCTTTGAGTGTAAGGAAGTAGAGCTTTTTTTGACCTTGGAAAAGGTCATGGAACCAATGCCTACATGAAATGCAGGATTTTGCTGCAGTGGTAAGACTAGCTTGTGCTGTTGCCTGTCTGATCTCCTAGGAGATTTCTTATCTGAATCTGGGATTCCATTAAGAGGTGTGCTGTGGCACTGTCTGCCAGAGAGAAAATGATACAACCAAGAAGGATCCTACTCAGTTTGTTTGAAGAGATTGAGAGTATTTTATTATTTATGTAAATCCCTTGATTCTTTCTTAACTTTCCTGCAAAATTATGGTGAGGATAGTCACTTGTTAACATCATCTGTGGTTTTCCTCACTTTTATTTAGCTGCCAGTTCCAAACACCTCCATGCTGTGTGTTTCCTGCTTTTTTTTTTTGTTCAGCATGAGGCAGTGTTTCCTTGTAATGCAAAATCCTTGTTTTTCACAATCCTTATAGAAGCTGTAGAAAGGTAGCAGAAACCAAAGTTTGCACACCACTTTAAAATTGTCAATACCATACAGTACTTTCAAATGGATCCAATATTCTCATATCCTTGCTCTCCTAAAGCACTGCATTCCAACAGTCTTATCTGGTTCTGGGAGTGATAAATGGAATTTCAAATTATTTTTTTGAAAAGATGATCATGGTTTACTTGTATCTTTAAAGTTTTAGCTCAGTTTCACTCCCAAAACTCTTTTGAATGACCTTTTGATTTCCAGTGGACTTCAGGAAAATTTTAGGATTGTCAGTTCTGTAAGTGAAGAAGTGCATTTATCTGAGCATAAGTTTATCTTGTTCAGATGCTTGCTGTTTTGTATAGCACTTAGCAAACTGTTATCTGAAGGTGCAGCTCTTCCAATGCCTATGCAATAATTGTAAATATGTTCTGACTTTAATGTAACAGAGGTTTGTGTTGATAGCTGTTACAGCCTCCTAATGAGATTACTTTTTTTTATATTAATCATTGCACTAGCCCTTGTTTGTGGTAATGGAACCTATATATTCATAGAATATGTTATTGACAAGTTTTTTTTATATTATTCATCAATATTTGTTATATTTTACTACTGTTGTTTTAACGTATTATTGTGCACTTTTCTAAAGAACTGATTAGAGTGCCAGCTACAGAACATAAATACTCGATAGCTGTTGCTTTTTAGTGCACATGCGTGGAAGTCTGATTTGACACATATATTTAGTGAGAATGTTTACTAAACAGTGCTTATAAGTTGAAATCAGACATTGGCATAGTGTTAAAGCATGGTCTGGGTTCTGATGTATTAAATACTATGTTTAAGAAAAAGCTTACGAGCTATTTCGAATGATTGTGTTGCTGGGGATTCGGAGAGCACTTGGGTGCAGAATTATATAAACGGCTCTCAACAGTCAGAGTAAATATTTAGATTTTTGGGATGGGTGTAGAAGTAGATTGTGTGAGCATACAAGAGAAATTAATCTCAAATGAAGCGGGGTAAATGGAATATGTACAACGAATGATCTTACTTTGAGTTTACCACCTGATTTGGTCTGAGCATTTCGCTCAGCATCACTGTTCTAAGTGTGCAAGTTTGTAGGAAATGGCATAGCCACTTTCTAGTTTATTAAAGCATTTAATTTGCTCTAAAGTTATTTTGTGACTAGTAGCATAAAAATGTGAGGCAGAATACTTACGGAGAATCTTTTTGGTGTTTGGGCTTTGTCTTTTTTTTTTTTTTTTTTTTTTTTTAAGTGGAAGCCTTGTTTGAGCTTCTTTGCTGTCCACAGATGTTTTCCATTAAAGCATTGTGTTGAACTTCTGCTATTTGTTGTTTTAGCTGCTAGATTGCTGGATTTTTAGTTGCTGCAGGAAGTCTATACGGTTCTCAAAAAAAGCGGTATGGTGTGGTCTCTGCCTGGAAGTTTTGCTGTCTGAGGTTGCAGTTCCAAAAAGCTGAAATGCATGTTCACTTACACTGTAACTAGGTTGAGGGGTGGCTGTCGACAGCAGATGTAATACTGAACAGAAGGTGAATGGTAATCTTTGTAGGTGAAGTACGTATGTGTTATGATTTTGGGGAACAATAAATAACGTGGGATTTTTTTTTTTAAATTAAGTATCAGAAATTGCAGCTCTCAACTGCTTCTTCTAGTTTTCCAGTGTTTAGTCATTGATGATGTTATGTTCTGTGATGTTGAAAATCCTAATGCTTGCTGCATTAACATCTTAAGAGACTGTGCTTCCCCTGCGCTGTAAAGTTTGCCTCTAAACTTTAAAAAAATCTATCTGGAAAGAGTTTGATAGCACTTGTTTTAAAATTCTTATAGCAGCTGTGAAGTAGTTATGTTAATTTTACTTACGTCTTACTGACTAGAAGGAAATGTACTGAAATGGCATCTGGCATCTGTTTGTGTTTTTTTTTTTTTTTGTTTTGATACTTTCATAATAAAGAGGTATTTTAAGTGGATGTTGCAAATTTTTCTAACTTGTGTTTCTAAATGTAGTTTGCAATTTTTTTTTTTTAAAGAGATAGTGTTCATCAAGGAACTAGCAAAGGGGGGAATCTGAGAGTATTCATGATTATTATTGTAGCTACTGACTAAGAAATAGTTATGGTCTATTAGAGAATTTCTGTATATGTAAGATGTGTGATCTTGTTTGAGACATACTTAATTATCATTAAACACTCATTTTGCAGGTCCATGAGATCTTTGAGTGTCAAGAATGTGACAAGAAATTTATTTCAGCTAACCAACTAAAACGCCATATGATAACTCATTCAGGTAATATACAAAAATAACAGAAACCTATATGTATATGTGTTTAATGTATAATAAATTTTACCTAAATTAGTTTCTTATAGGAAGCTTGATGAATTCTGTGTTGTCTTAGCTCTTCCGGTGACTCTCAGGTTTCAAGGAAACTATCTCAGCTATCCTTTCTAAGCCTTTCAGAAACCCAAGTGTTATGCCATGAACTTCTTCCTATTGCTGCTTTGTCAAGCTGTTTTTTATACTAGCCTAGAGTAGTTGATATCAGTTAGCTGGGATGAGGCAAAAGACTGCTGCTTGGCTTGTAGAGGAGCTGAAGAACTGGTGTTTGAAGTTTCATGTTAAAGAGGGTAGGAGCTGGGTTGTGCTGTCAGAGATCTGTGATAAAAAGGGAAACGTAGGTTGGCAGTGTGACATAAATGGGCTCTGCCAGGATTTCTGATCTCTGCAATCTCGTGTTCCTGTGTCTTTCACCAGTGATTAGAAACATCAACCAACACAATGGAGATGCAAACATTGTCCTGTCAAATACATTAGCATTTAAAGAATGCAGGTTTTTACAGCTGCACAGGCTTATAATTCAACTATTTTCTTGGTATCAGTCCACACCAAAAGCTCATTTTGTGTAACATAATCTGTATGTCAGATGCTCCTAGATTTCTTTTGACACTTTTGGCTGAGCTTTAATGTAGTTAAGTTGCAGTCACCAGTTGAAGCATAAAGGATTTTTGCATAGGAACTTTTGGTTTTGGAAGCTAATATGTATTGTTAATTAAGTTTTAAAACATTTAAACTGTCATGTCCTCGTTCACATTTGTAATCTGGAAACAGAGTTTTCCTCTTTGAAGTCATTCTCTTTTGATTTAAGCTAATTAATCAGACTTTAGTTTTAGCAATGATTATTGCAAAGAATGTGCCAATTTCTTGAGATACACCATGGCTCATCTTTTGTGAAGTGACTTAACTGTCTCACATAAAGGGCATTAGATGTCTTTCTAATTGGTTTAATCTTAATTGGGTTGACTTAATTGCAAAAATCTTTCTGAGGAGATGACTGTCTCTGCCTTTCATCTTCTCCCCCTGTATAAACAGGAGATTAAATGTCCCCCACTCATTTTCTGCAGAAAAACGCCCCTACACCTGCGAGGTTTGCAATAAGTCCTTCAAACGACTTGATCAAGTGACTGCACACAAAATAATACACAGTGAAGATAAACCTTATAAATGCAAGCTTTGTGGAAAGGGATTTGCTCACAGAAATGTTTACAAGAATCACAAGAAGGTAAAGCACTCTGCTGTTTTTTGAAATACCGTATTTGAATAAAACTAAGTGTAGTCCTGTTGCCATTACTGTTGGACTTAGCAGCAGGTGCTTTCAAACTATGCTGGATTTGCACTGGGTAGTGTTCATGCATTAAAAAAACCTGCAACATCAAGAAGAACCTGAAAATAGGCTTATGAAAGGATGCTCTGCTTCTGTTGATTTAAGCTCAAATCTTCTTGGACTAATTTCTGTAATGCCTGTCACTATTTTTTAACCTGGAGTTACAATTTTTAATAGCAAGGCAGTATCTGTGACTGCTGTTTCAGAAATACAAGACTTTAAAAAAGGAGTGAAAAAAAAATTACCTGTCTGGTTTTGGGCCCAGTATTTGGAACCCTTTGCTCTTTTTTCTTTGTGTTTTTCTTTTTTTTTTTTTTTTTTTAACTCTTTCCATTTGTTAAATAGTACACATTTTGATGAAGCTGATATATCCATACTTACAAGTCCTTCGCAGTTTGGCTCATGTTATATGCCATCTGGGAATTTGGCACAGGATCTTTGCACCATCTCTTGCACTTTCAACCATAAATCATGTAAGAGTAATAATAATGCATCTCACAGGGTGAAATGATGACTGTCTAAAACAGAAAGTGTGCAGAAGCCTGCTGAAGAACAAATCTCACAAATTGGATATATTTTAAGGGAAAGACATACTATTTGGAATGATTCTTCTGTATATTAAATGAATACTTTTAACATGTTCCCTTGAGTTAATATGCAGTTGATGACTGGTAGGGAGTTTGGGCTGAATATGGAGTTCAGGATTAAGTATGAATGTGTAAACACTTTGACCTGATTCTATATTTAAAGCATCAGCACCACTAGCATAAGCAAGGATTAGAGACTCAACAGGGAAAAGATCAAAATTTACCCAGATGTAGCGAGTGCCTAATTTTGACAGAATTCCTTAAAGCACGTTAGAATACTTAATTCCTGAACCTGTTTGCGTGTAGCACTGGCTGTAAATCAAACCTTTTCTATAATGAAACTCATTCCTGGTTTTATATATGAAGTTTACCCGAGCAGCTGTGAATATTCACCAGTCCACATGTAGGTGTCTAATTTCACTTGCTAACGCAGAGGTGAACATGAGAGATGGAGACTGACAGAGGTGTCCTGAACTGCTTTTTAAGACACTCTCTCTCCATTGAGTGAACAATGTAAACAAGGAGAGGTAATAGATAACTGAGAGGAGTATCTATGTGTATACACAAAACCAATTGTAAGGTTGTAAGTCAAAGATGCAGTGGTTTGGGATGTCAAAATAGTTTCCAGTGGAGTGATTCTGGGAGGGCTGCACTGCTACTAGGGGATGAGGACAATGGTTTTGTTTTGTGCACAAGAGCGTTGATCCAGTAACAGTGGAAATTTAAACCGTTTTTGCATATCAGACTTCCATGTATTTATTCAGCTCTGGTTTTTAATGATTATTTAGGTTTATATTCCTTTAAGATGTCCTCCTAGGTTTTATTTTCTTTTGGAAGAAGAGAAGTTGGACTCTGAGGAATTTCACGGTGCTCTTTTGAGTTCCAGAGTGCAGTTATTGTACTAGTAGCAGGGAGCTTATAAACCTGCAGTAGGAATGATGGGTATATCAGTTAAAAAAACTTAAATCGCCAGCATTTAACAGAAAACATGATTTCAGATTTGATAGAAACACTCGAAAAAACTCTTTGGGTTTTACAGGAGGGCTACATAATTTTTATTTATAATAGGAAACAGGGTACATACATATTTTTGTGCCTATGAATTCTTGTTTTGTGTTTTAGGTGGAAACTTGTTGCTGTTGTTTCTGCGGTTCCTTTATGGGGGTTATTTAATCTGATTTGTGTTGGAAGTAGCTGACTAAAAATGGTTCCCATGACATGTGCTTTTAAACATCTTTGATATGTGGGTGAATGTTGGGTCATTTCAAAGGTGCAGAAGGAGATGGTTGCTCACATTTCACGGGGAAGTAGTGGAGTTGCTGAGAGTATATCGACTGTTCAGTGGGGCGCTGTGATGTGGACCCTAACTCGGCCCTCATTACGCCCTTACAGCTGCAGGTCTGAGTGCCAGGAGCTGTTGCTCTTCCTGTGGCAGCTCTCTGATACGCTGCTGCTGCCTCCAGGTACTACCCTGCTCTGTGTAGGTGCCATGTGCAAGCTTGCTTTGCCACTTGTTTGGAGAGGTCAGCGCTGGCAAAGCATTACCCAATGTGGAATTAGCTCAGGTGTCTTGAAGAAACTCAGACTATATGATTAAGTGATTGTATGAAGAATATGGTTCCATTTTTGTGACAAGGGAAGAGAATGGTATCTGAAATTAAGAGGCAAATGTAGTATTGGATTGTGCTACAGATAAAAGTAGTCCTCTTTCACCCAGGTTAGATGGGAGACCTGGGAGGAAGGTGCATTTTCTGTCATGTGATGCAGATCACTTCCATACAGAAGAAAGCAAAGTGTTTGTTGCATCTGCTCCTTTGTGCCTGTGTATAGAGGATGAATACAGAGAGCAAAATATGAGGATATGGCAGCACAAATAGGTCAGCAGACGCAGGATTTTAAAGGGTTTATGGTTAATCCAGGTTTATTTGGTCCTAGGGAGCAAAATGAATTGAAAACCATATTCCTTCAGTTGCTCTATTGGGAATAAGTAGTCTTGGGATGGGTTTAAGCCTCCACAAACACTATGGTAGGAAAGGCTGCCAGGAAATGTTCCACAAGAGCCCATCCTCAGTTGCTTTGGTCATATGGCTGTCTTCTGTTCTGACAGAATGGAAGCCATCTCTGATCTGGAACCTATTAGTAGGACAAAAAAGAACAGTGTTAGAACAAATCATAGAATGTGTTGGGTTGGAAGGGACTTCTAAAGGCTATCTAGTCCAATCCCCCTGTAGCAGCAGGGACATCTCTAACTAGGTCAGGTTGCTCATATGTTTCTTTAGAGGGGATACCTCTCCTCAGCAAAAATTGCATGGCTTTTTGTGTAGATGTGGCCTGTTTCTGGACCATTTGTACAAGAGACAGATCATCTGTGTACCTTTGCACGTGGGTACGCATAGTTAGGTGGTTCCTTTGTGGTCTAGTTGAGATGTGCAGATAAATACTTGTATTTTGGTTAAAAGACTAGAACTGTCAAGGAGATGCGAAGAAGAAATTCTGTATAACTCACTATGCTCTTCAGACCTATCACTCAAGTGATGAGTGTTCTAAGCCAGGGCATTTTTAAAATAAGGTGAATTTTTGCGCTTGTGAAAGGTGCCAGATTGACAGCCCTAGAGACTGAACCCTTCTATTTATCCACAGAACAGGTACAGCACAGACAGCAGCACTGCGAGCTTCCCCACAGTGTCTCATCAATATGTCTCAACCCTGTTCTGGAGGAACCACCTGTTGAGGTGAGAAGGTAGTTCAGTCTCTTCATGTCCTGTCAATCCTTGGCCTGACTGCTGAGACTGCTGAGCAGGGTGTCGGCTAATGCAAACTGTGATGTAAAACTGTAGCAGCTGGGCTGAAACATTCAGCAGATTTTATCTAACATGACATATTCCACACATTTGGTGGTGCTCCAGTTACCTTTTTGCTTTAAGTGACATAGGCTGAGGTGAAGGAATTGGCTTTGAATCCAAAGCTTCTACTCATCTTTGCAAGTACTCAAATGATGTGTATGTAAGAGGACATTTGTGTTAAAATCTGCCTTCAAGGCCCTCAGTTTACATCTAAATCATTATGCTGGCTCCCCACAGTCCCTTTTTTCTCCATATTTTAACAGACAGATATAAATGTTATATGGTATGAATAACAGAAATAGGTTATGTATTAGCATACAGCATATTTATATGCCTTTAGTCTAAAATGGTAACTTTTACCTAATTTTGTGCATATTAGAAGACACTGTCCATCTTCTTTTTGTCTTGGTGCTGCAGCTTCTGCCGAGGGTCTTTGTGAGCTCATAGAATGTTTAGACACTGATGCTTTAAAAACTTGCTTTCCTTTCCATAAAAAGAAGGAAATTGGGTAGATGATAAATTGTATGGATTAATGTACTATCTACAGTGGGATGGCACTTAATAACACTAAAAAATAGTGAAAGTGCTTTGAAATTTACAGAAGTAGAATGAAGCTGGATGTTTCCCAAGTTCCAAAAGGCACATCTGCTTCAGCAGCTCTGCAGTTTGCAAGATTCATCCAAGTTCAGCCTTTTACTTGATTTATGACTACACTATTTTTTTTCTACAGAAAAATAAAAATCACAGTACTGATGCTTCTGTTTTTTATTTCCTATTAATACAAGAAGCTGAAACAAGAATATGTAAGACTGGCTTCATGATTTGAGAAATTTTCCTTACCAAATTTTGGATACTGTCTTCAGATAATCGGATCAGTTCTAGCTTCAAAGTTGACTGAGAAAAAGGGTTTTGTGTATGTGTGTTTAAAGCATTTATTCATATTAGTATTTAAGGCTAATGTTAGTACTGATGAAGCAATTCAACTGAGCTTATAGGATTTTTTTCATGTTTTTCTGTATTTTTGTTTCTGTTTCCATGCACACCTCATGTAACACTTTGGAGAACTGGAAAGGTACATCTATGCAGTAGCTGCTATGTGGACTTCCAGGATTCTGGATAATGGCAGAATGACTGTTTTAATTCTTCATCCCTTGATGTTTCAAATTACTATGACATCCCCTCCTGCATACAGTCTAGAAAATTAGCTATAATTACTGTCATGACAGCTAATTGATTTCCCTGAGCCTTCCCTCTGACATGTTGTCTTTCATCTGCAGACCCATTCTGAAGAGAGACCGTTCCAGTGTGACGAATGCAAAGCTTTGTTCCGAACCCCTTTCTCTCTACAAAGGCATCTGTTAATCCATAACAGTAAGTACTAAGTAAAAGAGGAAAAAGAATTTCTTCAGTTTTCACGTTTGACTGAGAAACAGACATATGGCACCTTGATCCACTATGCAATTTTCTATACTAAATCAGTATTCAGATTCAACTCTAACCCCAGGGAGTTGGAAGAGTCAGCGCCAGATTCAAACCTTGTCTTCAAATGCACTTAAATGCAAATACAAATATGCTGTAGAAAATCTAGCAGTGACTTCAGGTCCTAAGACAAGAGATTTATTTCTGCATTAAGTGTGATAGTGTTACCTCCATTTTAAGAAAGGAGAAATGGAAGCAGAGATAACTTGGTGGCTTACTCGGCTTTTGTAGGTAATCCTGTTTAGAGCTTGAAACTGAGATTCCCTCTCCTGTGCCAGCCCAGGCTAATGCTTTCCACTTCTGGCATAGAACTAGCAGACCAGAGAAATGCTGTGACCATCTTCCCTCATGAGTAACTTGTTCTTGGCATTCTGTACTATTTGACTGACTGTTCAAAAATTTCTTTTTTGTGGAATTTTCTGTCTTAAATATTTGCAGAGCCCTAGACTACCATCCAACCCTGTGAATGTTAGCAATTCAGAGTTTATAAAATATTAATGATCTAAAATACTTGTAGCTTAGAAGACAATACTTTGATTCGGGGAGTATTTGTGTTGATACATTTAAGAAAACCATAGGCTTTTTTTAAAAATCCCATCTAAAAATGTTTCTGTTAGATGAATTATTAGACTGATGTGTTCAGTTTGTTCTTTTCCAATTCTTTTTTCAAATCTTTTGTAATACCATACAGCATTGAATTTTGTAAAATCTTTTTCTAATGTAAAATGTTGAAATTATGAGCGAAGCTGTTCAATAATGTGTATTCTAATGAACCAAGAATTTATAAAATATCCAAAAGCAGTAATCTACAGTATGCAGAATTGGAGGCCTTGGTAAAGGTCTCTCTGAAAACATACACTTTGATTTGTTTTTGAAGAGGATGTGAAGTCAGGAAACTTGAGATGGTTGAGTTAGTGTTATGATTTGTGGCTGGTGTAACTGTTCCTGTATCACCACTATTTAAGGAAATATTAGATTAGGCTGTGAACTGCAGTGGTACAGGCACTGTCTAGTCAGTCTTCCTTGGTGTAAAAGGGGGCATGTCTTGGTGAAGGACAGACATGATGTTTGAAGGTGGAAGCTTCTGCCATCTTATCTACAGCTGTCTCCTAAATGAGTCAAAGCCTTAAATCAAGAGTATTTTGTTTTTATTAATCACAGGGAACATTTTAAAACTTTTCTATTTCTTCCTTTGGGGACACAAAACCCCAACACCCTCCCTCTCCCCAAAAAATCCCCCAACAACAACTGACCAATTTAAAAAGGAATCCATAATACAGGAGAATATAAGCAAACCTTTATAGTCTTAGTGCATCTCTCTTGTCTCTAGAGTCCTATTAAAAAAAAAGTGTTGACAGACCAATAGCAAAGTGAAAGTCATTACTAGGATGGACTGAAGAACAAACATTTTCAAGTTCAAGGCTGGGATTAAAACAAGGGGCTCTGCTGTTGTCTGAGAAGATCTTGTGTTCCCAGGGAAGAATTGGGCAACTCTTCCCTTCATGACCTAACTCAGACAAATTGTACTGCCATGATAAGGAGTTTCTCATATTTGAGATAACTCAGAATTATAGGCATTGTCCTGCTGCAGCTGGATGAAGTCCCTCTGCTAGCACTGAAGTATACCTGTTCTATAAAGAAAAGAGAGAAATGAAGCAGGAGATTGTAGAGATATTTAGATATATTATTAGATTGTACTTAGATATATTTAGCTTGCTTTACTGTTTTTTCGTGTAGGTAAGTAAAAAACCTGTTTGTGAAGCTTGAAACTTCTAGGAATATTTGAAGTTCAGTCTAAATAATTGTTTTTTTTTTAAATTCAGTATCCCCTTGTTGTTTTGGAAACCAGCGTTATGCAGGATGATGTAGAATGACTGAAACTTTATTTTGCAAACCTAATTTACTGGAAAAATAGCTTTTTCTAAAGTCACTTTTCAATTGTTCCCATCTTGAAATTGGAAATGCTGTCATGAATATAAAATTCAAAATTAAAGATCAAACATGTCTAACAAATAATAAAAAAAGTCCAAACTCCTTTTTTCTCCTAGGTTCTAGCTGTGAAAATGTAACCTATTCTTCTAAGAGAAGACATGGCAACTTGTTCAAATTGTTTGTGATACTGCTTCCTTTTTTTTCCAATTTATTTCCAGACTGCAAGCTAAGTTATGATGTGGTGGGAAGAAACAGTTGACTACCAAAACAAAAAAATACCCATGAAACTTACAAGTGACTTTTAAAACTAATTACTTGAATATTTTTCCTTTGAAAGTGGTAGAAAATTGTGTTACTTCAGTAAAAATAGTAGTGACTTGACTTTCTTAGCAGGGTGGCCACATGTTCCCAAGGCTGGGGACTGAAGTGGTTCACTGAACAGTTAGAAGCAGCATCAGTGTTAAAATTTCCACGTAACAGCATATTAAATTGCATCCCTGTTGACCTTGAAAATGTTTCCTAATAGCTACACAGTAAGTGTTTTAGGATAAGACAACTTACACTCTGCTACCTTCTATGTGTTCTTCTGGTGTCATTGAAGACAAAACCACTTTTGTTTCCAAACCAACAGAGAATGAGAGATTTAGGGGTGGGGGGTGGTTGGTTATGGTTGATTTATGGGGGAGAGAAACAGGTTATCTAGACTTTGTGTTGTTGCTAACTTGAGGCACCACAGTATTGATGAGCTTCACTTACATGTATTTTATGCATAACACAAAGAAAAAAGGTTTTTCATGCTTCAACGTCAAACAGACTTTAATATGGAAAGCACTGAAGTCAATTCCATTCATATTGGCCTTTGCACTGGGGCCAAGGCTGGGATGATTTTATCCTTTAATGAGCTATAGCAAGAAAATAAGTGTACCTCTAGATGTGTATCATTGCTACTGAAAAAAGTAGCTTGTGCTTGTACAAGTCTGAATCTTATATGAATCAGGAAGCTGCAGATCAGACCTCTGTCCTGAAAAGTAAGTGGAAGATAGTCCTGAGATTATGGTGATTTTCTTTGTGATGTGACCGTTTGAATACAGGCACCTGATTTCCAGTTTGGACTGTGGATTTCTGCATGAATGCTGTGTTGCAGATATTCAGTTTTGGTTAAGAAGTAAACAAATAGAATATTCTTTTCTGCATTCACAGTAGTGATAAAAGAGAAGATTCATTGTAATGATTTCTCTGAAGAATCACTTGTCTTTTTTTTTTTTTTCTCCTCTCAAAAGATGTATGCAGACATTCAGAATCCAATGCCTCTTCCCCTCTCTTAGGTAATTAATTGAATTTTAAAGCTGTTAGCAAGCTTGACCTGGCTTCTGCCATAACCTTCAATGATATCAATATAGCTGAATAGTAATACTGCTATAACTCTTAAAGTGATTTATCTGTCATTTGAGTTTGCCTCTATTGATGTGAATGAGGTAGGTTACTCAAAGCAAGAATTTCTTGGTTTGAGAACTCATTTTAAATTGAGGAAGATGTCTCATACCATTTGAGTTTCAAAAGATGCCTATTTCTTCTTTCTTGTTACCATAACAAGAGTCTGTTACTGGAGGTGCTGATAAAACCTGTGCTCCAGCTCACTGGCAGCTGTTTCAGCTTTGGCTATAGAGTTTAATCTCACATTTCTGGCTATGTTGTGATGACTACTTAACTTCCCAATGACATTTTCACCTGATGTGATGTTCTTCTTCTTTCTGTTCCCAGGACCTAGCTTTTAATTTGTCTTTGCTGCTTTTATTTATTTTTCTGAAGTAGTAAGCATTAATGTATTTCCACAAAAATCTCTTATCTTTAAACCTTCTTTTCCTTTTTATAAGGTGAGAGGACCTTCAAGTGTGATCACTGTGATGCTACTTTCAAAAGAAAGGACACGTTAAATGTTCATATTCAAGTTGTACACGATGGACATAAGAAATACAAGTGTGATCTCTGTGACAAAGCTTTTGTGACTCCCTCAGTCCTGAAGAGTCATAAAAAAGTGAGTAGAATTGGGTCTATCATGTTCATTCTTTCTGCGCCCCTGCAGAACACGAAACCCCTGATGCGTCTGGCTTTTCAGCAGGGAGCTGTGATTGTGCTTAACATCCTGAAATGCTTAGTGCAATAGTGGGATTCTTGGTGCTGCGGAGAATCTGCATATGTAGCAATCCAGTGTAGGCACTTGAAATGCTGGGGTCTGAACCCCAAGCCCTGAATTAAGGTTGACGTATGGGTGATTCCCACAGCCCTTCATACAGAGGTGGTGAGTTTGCCTTATAGCTTCCCCCCAGGGTGCGGCCGGCCCTGCAGGGAGAGCCAGAAGGGAAATGAGCCCCAGGGGTCCCGCACTGAGTTGACAAAGATCAGGTCCCTGCTTGGGGATAAAAGCTGGGACCACTTGCAGGGAGTCAGGAGTGTCTGTCTGTGGAGTGCACTCCACAGAGCTTCCTGGTTCAGGGCAGACCTCCTGACTCTCCCTGGAGCTGGGCCCTGGTCTGTTTAGGCCTTTGCAAATGCGGGCGGATTGGGTGAGAGTCGCCATGTGGGCACCTTGCTCTTATGTCTTTAACTTACTGGTTTGGCTGTTCCCATTGCCAACTGTGGGCAACTTTGGCTCACTGTTTGTAC
>NW_008633180.1:49750-66413 GCF_000691845.1 Merops nubicus | reverse complement strand
GGGGTGGGGCGGAGTGAGGGCCCCTGGCGCTCTCCGTGCCGTGTTTGAGGGGCAGGGCCGCGGAGAAGCCGCCTCCCCCCAGTTCACCGCTCCTTCCCACCCCTCCTTCGCTTCCTTAGGGCCCGGGGCCGCTTTCGTGGCCACATCCCCCCTCCCCCGTGGCCTTTAGGCGGGGGGAGGCCGTGATGAGCCCTCCCTGACCCTTGCTGTGGGCGGAGAGGGCCCGTGGCTGGAAGCGAGGGGTCTTCGCCTCCTTTAGTAGAATCATAGAATCACAGAATCCTTTTGATTGGACAAAACCTCTAAGATCATGGAGGCCAACCATTAACCCTACGATGGCAAATCCACCCCTAAGTGCTATCGAACAGCACATCTACACGATTTTTAAACACATCCAGGGATGGTAACTCAACCACCTCCCTGGGCAGCATGTTCCAATGCCTGACAACCCTTTCAGTGAAAAAGTTCTTCCTAATGTCCCACATAAACCTCCCCTGGAGCAGCTTGAAGCTGTTCCCTCTTGTTCTATCACTAGCTCTTTGTGAGAAGAGACCAGCACCTACCTCTCTACAACCGCCTTTCAGGAATTTGTACAGAGCAATAACATCTTCCCTCAGCCTCCTCTTCTTTAGACCAAATAGCCCCAGTTCCCTCAGCTGCTCCTCATAAGACTTGTTCCCTAGGCCCTTCACCAGCTTAGTTGCTCTTCTTTGGACATCCTCCTTCACCTCCTTACTTTCTTCCTGTTTTTTTCTTCTTCACCTTTTCACTGACAGAGAAGCACGTTGGACAGGGAGAGAACACTGCTCAGTCCGGGGGCTGTAGATAACATGCTTCTGCCCCACCAAATAAGGTGTCAGCTCTCTCATCTTCCTCTGCTTGAACATGGAGGAGCTACCAGAGTCCTTTGCCGTCAGGTGTAGTCTAACGGGTTGTACAAGTTATATGGCAGCAGAAAAGCAACAGCAGAAATCCATATATATAAATATAGGATACAATATAAAAATTACATGCATGATAGGGCAAGGAGGGGTGCTGTTGGACGAACCTTGGGTGTTAAATGTTGCATGTAAATTTGCTGTAAATATTTGTTTACGATTTAGTTTTAGCCCAGGAGTTACATTTGTCCCTAAGGTCTTTGCAGATGTCTTAAGTACAGATTTACTGATGATCAAAGAAACCTCATCCTGTGGGAATTCATCCCTCAGCTGTAGGTTTGACGTGTATCTCTGGAATTTGCTGTTCCTCTGCACAGCTACATCACGCTACAGTCCTAGACACAATCCTTTGCTTCCAGCCACACTGGCTACTCCTTTCCACCCTGTTTTTATATCCCAGAAAGGCCAGACTAGCGTTCTTCAAGTCCCTCGCCAAAAAAGTTTCTGCAGCAACCATTCAGAGGGCAGTTTTACCAAACGTAGTTTAGGAAAGTGAGGAAACATCAAACTGCTCAGATCATCTATGAGCCTACTTCCTCTTCGCACGGTCCTCTGAGCTAGTATGGATGTCAACACCTACTGAAGTTAAAAACTTTCTTTCCAGGTATTAACCTGAGAAGGATTCAGGAAGTTTTGGGACTTTTTTTCTTCCACAGCTGAATTTTCATCTGCTTGATAATCAGGGCTGAAGCAATGATTTCTAACTCGTGGGGCCTTATTAGCTGCGAGCCAGACGCTTCGTATTGTCTAAGAACCAGAAACCAAGGAAAGAAAATTAATTAAATCACTTTACCAGATGTGGCTAAAATCATCCCTATTTAAATGGACTTTTATTATTTACTCATCAAGGTTCTTGTGAAGAGAAGACATTTCCTGCCAGGATGTGTCATAGGTGATATGAAAGCCCAGACACTGGGCCAAGTGACCTTTAGCTCTCAAATCCACCTCCATCTGTTGTCAGTCCACATCTAGTCCACCTCCATTTTCCAGTCAGCTCATATTCAGCTGACTGATATATCTAAGGGAATCCCCACTGAAGGGAAATACCTAACTGCTTTAGTTCCTCTTTTGAGGGTATTTCCAGTGTGGGGTGGGCAGGGGTGCAAAGAAAGTTGTAAACGCTAAGTCAAATAAAGCAGAGGAGGCTAGCAAAGAAGAGTATGTATTCTACTTGAGTTAACATGGATTTAAAGTATCCTTCTGGGTTACGGAGGCATCCAGGAAACTGGAGGATGCAAAGAACTATTTAAACAGTGAAAAGCAACAAAACCTTTCCTGTGCTTTTTAATCTTAGATCTTCAGATTCCTGAGTCTTGTTTTAAACCCCAAGGAACGTGCAGCATGGACAGAAATTTCAGGGTGTTCAAGACTTTCTTCTTCCCAGTCTGGAATGCAGACTGCATCGCCAAGCTTGAATCTGCTCCTATTGAGTGTTGTGCAATGGGGAAGTCTGCAAGAGAGCCTGAAGTCCTTGTATAACTGCTCTAATAGAGACAAAACCCCAGACTGAAACAAAGGCACTGGTGCTTCTGTTTCACAGAATCTTTTTCCATTTTCTATTCACTGAGTAACATATCTAATTCTTCTAGAAAATTTTCTTCTGGTCAAGTTGGCTGAAATTATGAAACCATGGTTTTCTTGATTTAAAGCTGTGAGCATTACTTTGATTAATTTGTGCAAGTGAGTTCCTGCCCTTGATGAAAGACATTATTTGAAGCCGATGGAAGTTCTGGCTGCCTTAAGGATTAAGGGTTAAGGCCCTACATTTGTACTGTTGTACGCCACTGTATGACCTAAATGAGATTAGAATAATAAATCCTGATTTATTATGAGGGCTTTATTTAGACGTGTTTTGAGTATGAGGTCTGTCTCAGGATTAATAGTGAAATCAAACATGCCCAGGCACAGAGAAAGCCCAACAATGAAAGGACAATTTTTCCCTTGAGAAAACTGGTTCCCAGCCCTCTGTTTGGCTTTTGCTGGAGTTGCTAAATGTTGAATGGCACAGAGATGCTGGATCCCAAAGATGATGACGTAGTCCATGACTTGGAGTTGAGCCCAAACTAAGTGAAGGATGGAAGTATCCCATCAGCAGTTTTTTCCAAGGCTAAGTACTCATGCTCTGCAGTGCAATAGCACTTTAAAAGCTTCAAACATAAGGTTTTCAGCATCCAAAGACAAATGAGAAATTACAGTTTCAGGATTTACTGGTTAATTCATCCATCACATCGAGCAGGCGCTACTTTAGGTGCTTGCCCTATAGTTAAATCAGATCCCTGAACATGTTCCAAGAGAAAGTCTGTTCTGTTCATCATCCTGACCACCATCTCTCATCAGCAAATGTGACACCTGGTCATGTAATGCACCAAATTGCAATGCCTCAGTATTAGATGTGGAAGGTGTGTGCTTACAACACAGAGTTAGATTTCTCTGTTCTTATAGCCACTTTCCTAAAGGTTTCAGAGGAATTTACCTTCCCCAAAAAAATTATTTAAATTGAAATGAGTGGATTACAAGGATGTGAGCTGGTATTTCTGCAGGATGCAAAATGAAGAAAGAGGAGGTGTAAGTGTTGTGACAAATTTGGGTGAATTATATCATCATGAATTCCACAGCATCTCTTATCTTTTGTCTAATTCAGAGTCTTAATACTCCCACTCTCCACCAGATAGTTGACAGATCTTGTTCAACAGCTGATTTCTGTCCCACTTGTTTTTTTGAGTAGAAATAGCAAGAACCATTTCCTTCAAAATGTTGTTGAGATTTGTAATTGTAGGCCTCGTGGAGTGCGGAGCAAAAGAAAATGTTGAACCAGAATACCATTTTCTTTCTCTTCTTTTTCTTTGGTTTGACAAGAGGCCTGCTGATCTGGTAGCCTTTCCTGCTGTGTCTCAGTTGGTGTAGAACTGGATGGAACGTCTTCTCACAATTTTTCAGATAAATTTAGGGAAAAACAACTTTTGAAGGAGGGTAGACTTTAAGGTCCAGTTATGACACTTTACTCAGTACTTGAGATTTAAACCATGAGAGACAGGTATTTGTAAGAAACACAATCAAAGAAATCATGAAACCTTTCAAAAATGAAAAACCTGCCAGGGTAACTGAGGACAAACTCTCTGGTGTACGACAGGATGAAGTCAAAGGCAAAGATGGTTCAGCATCTAATGAAATCTTTAATTACTTTGTTTTCTTCACTTCCTAGAGGTGCCCTTTTCTGCAAAATCTTTTCTAGAAGACTTTTTGAACTAGATTCTAGTGAGAGTCATTAGGTGCAGAGTGCTTTAGCACACCGTGACTTGCTAACAAGTCTTGCCAGCAGATTCTGTAACTGCAAATAACATCAAAGATGGGAACTCTAGACCTCTCTGCTCAGAAGCAGGGCAGCAGTTCAACTTGCAGAACCCAGATACTTTGTTATCTACTTTAGTTGGTTTGAAGTCAAATAGCAATGAGACAGCCTAGCTAAGCAACTTTCTGAACCCTCGAGCTCCACTCAATTTTACTCCTTTGGACAATGACCTTTAGAAAGAAAACATAACACAAACAGATGTCATGGAATTGCCCAACATCCCTAGACAGCAGCAAGAGTGTGTTGAAGACCAAGTAGTGGCTGAATTTCTTAAGTACTGGGAAGCTGCACAGGAAGTTTGGTCTATTAAGAAGTTTCTTGTAATGCTGCAACACAGACCTTCCCAATCAACCTTTGCCCACCTGCTGGCAAGGATACCTGTCTATAATGCAGTCTGTGCCACCATGGTTCTTTGCTGTCCCTTGGCAACACCTGACCAAGGGAGCAGCAGCTTTCTTTGGCTGTTTAGAACGTGCTGCTCATGAAGTGGTAGTTGCCAATCATATCCACAGGGCCACTAAGGGAAACCAGCAGTTTGTTGACTGGAAATGGATTCCTGCTTCTTTGTACACTTTATAGTATACTTCAGGCGTGTAACAGTCTTAAAATCCTGGTGGTTTTGCAGATGGTATGTCATGGAGCCTTTACCCTCATTTAGCAGGTTAAAGTCTTATAGCACAAGCTGTGAAGAGTTGTTATAGGTCACTGATAAAAAGCAATAGAGTGCTTATGGCCACCGTGGGTTAACGTTAGCCACAAGCATAATCAGAAGGTTTGTGCTGAGGGCAGAGAGGTGGCGTGTAACACACTGAATTTATTATCACTGTACTCTGGCCTCTAGATAGTGCGTGTGTGCACCGGGGTTGTGGAGGTCGAGGGATGTCTGGGACAGGCCTATTAGTAGAACTGGGAAAGACTGGGAAGAGGTTTTCCTTGTTTGTTAGAAGGAAGTATGTACCAGTCCAGGGGAGGTGTTTTCCTGATCTGAGAGACGGAGCCTTCCGTAGTATGTATTGAAATATATCTTGCTGTATCTTTTCTATTTGCTATGCATATTGTCTAAACTGCTGTCCAGGCCCTTTATCTTCCCCATATTTGCCTGATGAACGTGATGGCCTGAGTACAGACAGCTTCTCTGACAAACTTGCTTCAGTAACTGCTCAGCTTTCCACGTTCTACCCTAGTATTGAGTCAATTTTACTTTTTTTTTGGTTTTTTTCCTCCAGGAAATACACAGAGTCTAGGAGCAGGTACTAATTTCAACCAAAGTCCAGGTTTATTCATGCTGAAGCCATAAAATTCTCTTTCTGTGCAATCTATACCATACTTCTGTACATGTACATGATTTTTAGTGCTTGGACATTTCTCATCCTCTCTCCTCTTTCCCATCATCCACTGTGTTCTTTGTGTTTCTCTATGCAGTCAAATCAACACAGCCATTTGGTGCTGTGTATCACCCTCCTTCTGTAAGCTGTTTATCCAGGGTTTCCAAAGCTGACTGCTCTTAGTAAGGGTCTTGAAATAGTTTCTAGACACCTTGGTGGAAGTGATCTGACGTGCAGAAGTACTGAGAACCCACAGATCCCTTTTCAGGTAATGAGACGTGAGTTTGCTTAGCACCTTTACAATCAAACTACTTATACTTCAGTGCCTGGACATGGATTTTGGAACACATCTGTAAGCTTTCAGGGTGGGTATTTTTAGGGCAGGATGGACTTAGAGACTTAAGAGATCTTTGTAAAGAACTATCCAAACCCACATATGCTGTATTTATATTAATAAACACAATTATAATAATTGTCCTTTTCAACAAAACAGTAGTCCTGAACTCCTCTTGGGGTGAGGCATTAATAATGGAAATCATTATTTTAGTTAGTACTCAGTGTCAGTATCATAATCTGCACACCCTGAACACTGTGTTGGTTCACTACATGGAATCTTTCACTAAAAGAGTCTTTTTTTCACAGCTTACCAGATGTGGGGTCCTGCCCAGGGATTATTCCAGTTAACAAACACTTCTCATAATCAGCTTACTATAAATGACAGAAGAACAGCATGGCAGTGTTCCAGCCATAACCAAGGTATCTTTTAAAAACCTTGTTATTTGATGGTATATGACGCTACACATGACCTAGAGATATACGAAGCATTTCCACCACGTTTCAAATGTCTAAACCACTCAGTTTCAGTTCTCACTTCTCACCCCCATGAGTCAAACCCATCAGCCTGCCATAGCACCTATTAATTTACAGATTTAATCCCAAGGGCACATCTGCACACTTGTGAGAAGGCGTGTCTGGTCAGCTGTTGCCGCAGAGATGGCACAAATAGACAAGAAGAAGAAAAGAACCTGTAGCTGCATGTACACTCTGGTGAATTTGGGTATTTAGGGGCTATTATTTGTTCCTGTATACGTTGCATTTGGAAGCTTTGATGTGCCTTATCTCCCATTCTAACAAAATGTCCTACATTAGAGGAAAAAAGAAAATACTGAATGTGTGAGATTTGCTGAGCAATCTGTGTATTTCCTTATAAACACAAAAGTTTCTGCAATGCAGAGTTAAACTGTTGCAGCTTATTATGGTGGTTAGAATTTCACGGATTTCATTACTTTACGGTGCTTGAAATGATTCCTAGCGAAACGCAGCTAAATAAAGCGCTTGCTAAATGGGAAACGAGACAAAAAAATCCTGCAAAGATACACTGTGGCTGCCACTGGGGAAATGTCAGGTACTCGCTTCTTGTAGAAAATAGAACATTACTTAACTAATTTAAAATCCAGAAAATTTTCCTTAGGAAAAATAACCAGCAGTAAGGCATCCAGGGGCTGGTGGGTTTCTGTTTCTTGTGGATGGTAAAGATCTGAGCACAAACATCAGCAAAGGGCAGCCTTCTGAGCCGTTCCCTGCCAATTGCTGACAAAGGCAGTCCTAATGAATCATTCTGAATTGTGATCATGTGCTACCAACCAGCCCACAGTGAGCTGCCAAAGAGGAAGTGCAGCTTGTTTTCTTTCATTTTCTTGATTCCTATGCTGTAGGAAGATGAAAGGAGAAGGAGGAGGAGGAGGCAACAGCGGCAGCCAAACTTAATAAATAATTCTGACGATTCCTGATATCAAATGGAGGTCCCTGAGTGGGACCCACAGAAAAATGACACCCTCCCGCCGACCCTGACGCCAGCTGTCCCTCCGTATGTGAAGTTGGGCCTGACCATTGTATATACTGTTTTTTATTCACTGCTTTTTGTGTTCATCTACGTCCAGCTCTGGCTGGTCCTTCACTACCGGCACAAGAGGTTCAGTTACCAAACTGTCTTTCTGTTTCTGTGCTTGTTTTGGGCCTCACTTAGGACTGTGCTCTTTTCGTTTTACTTCAAAGACTTTGTCACAGCAAATTCTCTCAGCCCCTTCATCTTCTGGCTTCTCTATTGCTTCCCAGTCTGCCTCCAGTTTTTCACCCTGACCCTGATGAATCTTTACTTCACACAGGTAAGCAACAGATATTTGGTTGATTAAATCTGACAGAATGATAAAGCATTATTTTGTAAGAATCAGAAGGAAAATGTAGTTTACAATTGTACCTTGGCAATAAAGAAAGCAAATTTCAGTTATTTAGTTGGCAGTTTTAACTTTTGGACTGTATGCAAGTGAACAGTGTTACAATTAAACCGGAGCCTGAAGTGATCATTTCAGGAATGGCAAATAATATATATATACTGTCTATTATATGGGTGTCATTTAATTTAAAGATTGGGGGAAAAAAAAGGTATAGGAGAGCTTGAAAGCTGGACTCCCAAAATGCCATTCTATTATTATTCTTTATTGCTGTTGCTGTTGTAATTAGACTTCATAAACCTCCTGGCTTGGCAGACCTGATCTCTCTGTGCAGTCGGAATTGTGATTTGTAATTTTGCTGGCAAGCCCCTACCCCAGTTTTTCATAAGCTGGCTAATTTGTTTCTGAGTGAGATTTCTATTCTGTGTATCACAATCAAAACTGTTGATCAAGTCCTGTTGCAGACCCAAATTTCTGTAACGATCTGTATTACAAAGAGAAGTGACCCCAGTGAGTGCTAGGGGCTGTAGAGAGATACATGCTCTATTTCAGGGATGCTGAGGTGAAAAAGTCAGTCAGCTGTGTAGTGGGGTAGAGGAAATAGCGTCTCCATTTCAGAAAGAGGTCCTGAGAGTGTATCTGTGCTACAGGCAGCTAAGAAGCCAGATGAGTTGGGCTGCACAGTGCTCCAGGTTGCTGCAGTCAGACTTGCCTGGAAGTATTTATGGTGAGCTTGGGTCTCTTGGTGCTGGGCTGCAGGATGGGACATCGGCATGCTGAGGCAAAGACAGGCTGCCGGGCTTGCCTAAGATCTCACAGGAAGCCTGCGGGGGGCAGGGACTGGTTTCTCTGTCTCCTCAGTCCCACTATGGAGCCTAGAGCAGGAACCCAGGCCTGAACTGCAGTGACCCTTGCCAAAGTCTGCTTTCCCAGTGCAGGGGTAGCTGGCTAGGAGAGCACCAGCCAGCCCTGGAGCACCCCTGGCAGTGCTCAGGATGCTTTGGGTGTTGCTGTGTGCCCCGCTTGGAACCAGCTCAGTGCCTGGGTCTGGGTGCTTCTGTAGTGCCTATGGTCTTTACCTGTGCTCCCTAGAGATTCCAGACTTGTCAATTCTGAACAGCCTGGCTGGAGAGGTCAGGCTGCCTGTGAGAGCTGCCATCCCAGAGCTGAAAAAGCAGTAATGATAAGCATGACAGCTGTAAGAGGATCACTCGAGTTGTAGAGGGTATTAAATACTTAGAACCACATACACAGCTTTGTGCTTAGGTTTTCTTTTCTGGATTCAGTGTCTGGAACACCTGCTAACTCACCCAGCTCCATTCCTTGGGACTTGAGATATATTAAGGTATTACAGGAACCTTTCATCTACAAGCTACTCAAACCCAGCTCAGGCATGTGGTGACCTATGCTTTATCCCATAGCTGTTGTGAGAGTCATTTGACAATGGTGCAGTTCCCCAGGGACAAACATCCATCACTGCACGCTCCACCCCCATCGCAGCGGCTGGGTCCAAGTCGTAGCCCTAAGTCAGCTTCTTCCCTCAGACACAGGCACGTAGACTGCCGTGGAAGCCCAGAGGCAGAATGCAGCATCCTGGCTCTCTGCCAAGAGGAGCCAAGGCTGTCATGACCACAGAGGGGGCACAGCACTCTGCCCTCCGTGCATTAGAGTGCCAGCACTCGAGGGCTTAGCACTGTGGGGAACCGATTCCTTTCATCTAGGGAAGGTCTGCAAAGAGAGCACACTGAATGTGCACGTATGTCCTTTTAACTTATTTTTGGCATTGATGTCTGATATCATTCAGGAAGTACAAGTCACTAGCTGGAAACAGAAAAAAATGTTAAGGCTATTGGTTCTGCCTTTCAGACAATTTCTGCTTTGTCATCATGAGTCCTTAAGATATTTCTCTGAGCCCCTCTGTGAAAGAGTGCAAGAGTTACCTGTCTTGAAGAGCTGTTGTGAGGCTTTTGAAACAATATTTGCAAGGGACTTTCAGAGTTTGTGATGGGCGTCATAATCTTTATGGTTCATGGGCCACTGTAGGCAGGCATGTTGTTAGTATTGCTGCTTGCTGTAGAGCTGGTTGCTCCCAGCAAAATCTCATCTCAAATATCACCCTGGCCAAACAAAGCCTGGAGAAATACAAGCACAGCCATTGTACGAATATAATGCAAGACACAGAATAAGTGCACATATTTTTAATTCACTCTTATTAATTCTTTACTTCTAACCATTAGAAGGTGGTTTGGCTTGAAATTCAGCATCTCCTTGAGACTGTATATTTAATGTGCATCTGGCTTTCCACAGTAGGCAAGCAAGAACTAGTGTGAAAGGGGTGGGGAGAGAGAATTTTGTTTTCAGTAATGGCTTATATCTTCACAGGCCTGTTCAGAAATACCTTTTATCCTTTTTTTCTCTGGAAGGCAGGCAAGAAGGGTCTGCAGCTGTGTCTTATTGCATGAAAACCAGGCTATTTACTGGTGCCTAGCTAGAGGGAAAGAAGTGGTGTATGTATAGTATAAGGACAGAGGACTGGAAGAAACCTTATGGGTCTCTGGGATTTGCAAGTGTTTATTATTATCTGCTGTACAGCACCCACCATTTCTAAATGTTGCACTTCCAGGAAAACTTTTAGACACAGATGTGAGAAGAAAACGTGATTCAAAAAATACTGCAAATCCTCCTGGCCAAACAAAAAAAAACCCAACTCATTTCACAAGTGCCTGAAGGCATTTTTCAGAATAATAAGCACCTTTGAACTTGACAGAAAGTTAGCCACAACTATTCTCTTTTTAATAGCTATCCCAAAGCAATGGGGATGCAAATTTCAACTGTATTTTATGTGTAGAAAGACAAATAGGCCATGATCACACAGGCACAGAAGGGGTTGTTCCCAGTCTTGAGCATCACCATCAACAGATACAAGCAGAAGGAGCCGTAATGTGTCGGGGCAGGTTGCTAAAGCAGTGGACCTGTGGATGGAAGGGGGGGTTACAGTCAAAATAGTTTTGACTCAGAACAAGGAATCTTTGGATTAAAAGCCAAGTTCCATTACTACAGTCTTGATGACTTAGGGCAGAATAGAAAGGGTGCTGCAGATAAGGGTTGTATAGTTTTAGCTCCTCTCAGAAATCCCATACTGGAGAAAATCCATGTGATTTTTAATGAGAGAGCTGAATTTATTAGACTTTATTAATCCTGTGTCTGTATCCATTCTCTTCTAAAAGAAAAAAAAAATAATGTGATGTACCCCCTCAGGATAAGCCTCTGTCTACTTAGAAATCATCCAAATAAGTCTCAAGTGAAGATGAAATCCAGTGGCACTTCAGTAAAACCATAGTGCAGCACCAGCAAATCACTGCATCGTACAGAGCCAGAGCAGCTCCCTGATCCTGACCCACCAGACAGGCAGCTGAGGTGTGCATTTCCACCTACAGAGACCAAACAGCCCATAGATACATTTGCCTCACACCTGCAGCTCCCATGGGTTTATCTTGCTGCTTAATAAAGCAAAGACTGCAAATCAGCAAATAACATATTTTTTCCACTTCAAGTGACTCCAAACAGTGAGGATCCCAGGACTCAGGAGCTCTTTCATTTATGCCCTGCCTACCCAAATCTTTTCTGCCCTTGACATGAGGAGACTGAGATGAGTCCTTGGGCTTTACAGTCAGTGCTGCGTGCAAAAGTGTAAAGAGGCTCTGGGAAAAAAAATAAGAAGTTGCCTTTTTTGGTGTGTGTGAGGGGTGGGCAGAGAAGGGCTTGCTTCACTTTGCCCTGTTTGCTCAGCCTTTACATATCCCTGGGGAACAGGATACAAACGAAGCAGGAGGGTGGCTAGGGTGGAGGGTTACAGGCTCAAAAAAACAAGGTCGGGGCCAAAGACCGTGAGCCTTAAGGGATGCTGGAAATCCCAGGCCTCCTCTGTGGCCAGGCACAGCAAACTATTTGGTGGGCTGTAGGTTTAATCATCAGGCTGGAAACTTCTCCAGGACCCAGGGAATCTGGTGCTGTTCTGAATAAAGAACTGTGAAGCTGTATGGGTGGAGAAGGGCTGGCAGGCAGATTTACCTCTCCTTCCTCCTCCCTAACCATCTTCCCTTTTTTCTGGCATCCAGACTGAGAAGCTTACTCTGCCTCCCAGGCAGGGCTGATAGAATCAGGGAATTTTAAATGAAGAGCAATTGTACAGAGTAAGGCAGTTTGGAGGGGAGCCGGCCATGCTGGAAGTGCCTGGCAGGGTGGGGTAGAACCAGCACAAGGCTTTCGGAGAGGTTACCTGTGTCTCAGTGGAACAGGGGTACATGTTAGCTCTGGGAGGAAAATGAAGAGAACTTCTCATCCTCTAATTACTAGGGATAGCTTTTCAAAAGTGCTACCAGCAGTGAGAGAACAGAGAGGGCTTTTTATTTCAGATAAATATTTATTTTTTAGTAGGAATGAATGCACCATGTATTATAAATCTTATTAACAATTTAAAGCATGCTTTACATGTACATAGAAGTACACGATAGTAAAGCATAAGGAAATATGTTTGGTGTAAAATGTTGCCCTCAGTATTGGATCTATACAAGACAAATTGCAACTGCAAACTGGCTGGCTGTCGGCACCTAACATGAAGAATGAGGTCATTTGACTTAGAAAATAATTTGATAGGAAAGCTACTCATGGAGTTTACTGTGGCTGCCAGCCCTCCAATGGTCCCTGTCCTTTCAGTACTATTTTTACCAATTTACACAAGGCTGAGTATGGTAGTGAGTCACGTTGCCATGTCTGTAGGCCTTAGAAACCATGGAGAGTTTAGAGAGTAGAAGGAAAACTTGCATATTTTGGGGAATCTGATCCAAATGAAAGATTGAACATGGAAGAAAGAGAGAAAGAGGAAGGTGAGCCTGGGACTGGAACATACATAAGCAGAGGAAAGATGTATGTGCTGATGGCTCTGGGCCTGCATGGGGTTGTGGTATATTTTCAGGGTGCAAAGAGAAGTTTGCATGGAGCGTGACAGGAAGAGAGGGGCCGTGGTGAAAGGAACTGGGAAGGAAAAGTACATGCTCTACTCCTTGCAGAGTTTTTTAAATAAGAGCTTGTAAATAAAGCTGAATTTCATTCCTGTGCAGAGGGCCAGCTTGAGACATATACAATCATTTAACACATACCTGAGGCTTTTTGGTGAACTGGACTATGGGTCCTGTAGAAGTGAACTGATCAGCTAGCACTAGAGGTACACAGGAGGATTTGTGCCAGCTGTCACGTCAGTTCAGCTAAAGCAGAGCATGAACTGAAAATGGCTGAACCCAGATTTTCTTTTTCTTTAGCTCTGGGAATATGTGAGTTGGCTTTGACACCTGTTTCATTAATACAGGTCCAGAATGGCTCCTGATTTAACTTTCATAACTGTAGGTGGAACCCCCCCTTAAGCTATGGCAGCCTAGTCCTGTCTGCCTGCTCTGCTGCCCAGCAGCTCTGTAGAGTTCTCTGCAGCTAGTCTCTTGACAGACTCCTATGCCATTGTCACTGCTCCTCTGCTGGGACAGAGTAAACTGTCTTTAAGGTCAGCTGTTTACATCAGTTCCTGCAACAGGAATTTTCCCTGGCTCTATGAAAGGCTTTTTGGAGTCCTTTTGTACTCCTGCAGTTTTGTACGCCAGACGTATACCTCAGGGGAATGGAGAAGGGAGTGTGAGAATCTCATCTGAGGTTTCCAGTCCTTTGACTAAAACAAGGAATCAAAACAGGCTATTTCTCCTTTAAAGAACAGGCAAAAGGGGAAATACTTTTAAGAAGAAAAAGTAACCCTTTAGACATTAGAAAATTAGCGAAGAATTTCACTGAGCTTTCCGTGTTGCTGTTCATCTTGGGGCTCTCTGAAAGGTCTTTTTTCAAAGGCCTGCCTTCTGCTTACTGTTTAGTCTATTCTTAGGAATAGCCTGGCTTGCTCTGGTTTGCTGGAAGACTCGCTCAGATGACTCAGATATTGACTGGAAGCTTTCTCAACACTGTTGTGGGGAGGGGCCATTGAGCAACCAGCCTCTTGAGCTAAAAGCAAAAAGCTGCACCCACACATGGCAGGTATATTGAGATCAGTTTCTGACACCCTTACTCCCACTGAACAGCTCTTTATTCTGGCACAATCACTTTGCTTCCAGCGAGGCTACTCATGAACTAAGACCCCATTAAGAGTGTCCATGCCTTACAGTGTAGCTTTCATTCTATGTAGCATCCCCTTTTTATGCAGTGTTCATTTTAGTGACATGATAGGTGTGTGTGGATCCTTTTAAGGGAACCACATTCAGCAGCCTGTGAATTTTCTAGGTTTTGTGGACCCAGCCCAACTCATTGCCCACTTCATTGTGGGTGTTGCTTGTCTTATGTAGTTCTCTGCATAGGCTCTGAACACTTCTGCTGAGTGTTATTATTCCTGAAAGCTGTCAAAATTAACGGTACACTACGTGTGAGTAAGTGCTACTCAGAACAGGTAAGAACTGGGGAACGGCCCTAGAGACAAGTTCTGCTTGCTTAGTGTCACTGAGGTCAGGAATCTGTTCCCTCCCACTTGCCACAGTGTCTTCCAGAATAAGCAGAGTAGATAATAAGTCTAGTAACAAAGCATACAGGAAGTATTTTGAGCCCCATCTCCTGTCTAAAAACTGACAGCCCCTCTTTGTGCACCATGGAAACACAGAATATTCACAAGTCTCTTGTACCTCTCATTTGCAAGTAAGTAAAACAAAATAAAACTTCTTCCTGAACTCTTGTGAGAATTCATGATACAGGAATTTGGAGAATAAATAACAAAAAAAATCTTTTATAAGGGATACTGGTAGCAATGTTAACTATTTGAAAACAGTATTAGTGATTTGGAGACTATTTTTAGAGATTTTTCCCCCAACTTTTCAATTTTATTCTCAGCTATTATTTTTCTAGGGCCTGCTGAGAAGCTCAGTGTTCTCTGTTGGTTCAGCGAGTACTAAGCAGGCTCATGCGTCACAACAATAATTTCCATGTCAAGGCAGCTGTTTATGGTGAATAGGAGTTAAATGACAAATTGTTCCAGGAGTACTGGAACAACTGAAGCCTGATTTTCTCCAGACATACATCTCATGCTGGACTTTGAGCTGTTTCCATAACTGGGGCATTTCTTACAATACTTTGCTACATAGACTCTCTCATAGTGGGTGATGCATGGGATCATTATAGAGGGTTCTTCTCACAGAGGTCATATATAAGACGCATTTATAGGGTTCCTTACTTCTGTTTGGTCACTAATTTTTAGGAGCGTGGTAAAGGATCATGTCTCTGATGCTTCAAATGCTTTTCCATCAGTTCTCTGATCAGGGTATTTTAAGATCGATGAGGGGACAGATAAACAGGTTGACAGACAGACAAAGGCCTACACATACGTAGTGATCATGGAAGTCCTGTTTCTTTGGGAAAGCATGATAATCGTAGCAAATATTATTCCAGCTATACTAAAGGGCAAGCAAAACCAGGTGAGGTTAACTTCAAGAGAAAACAATTAGGAAACATTAGGAAGCAACCTGTGCTTCAGCGTTGGTTTAAATGAACATTTGTAAACTCAGTGTGTTTGGAAACTGTGTTAGCTTATGAAAAAACAGGGATGCTTCAGTGTAATTTTTAAAATACATAAGATATTAGACATGCTAGTATATTTTTGTATAATTTCTGGTGGTGGTTAAAAAACTTTAACTGAAATTACCTAGCTACATTGCAGAAAACATGTCAGTATTTTGCCTTTTCTTTTACAGCAAGGTAACTGCCAGGCCTGAGCTCTCTGTAAAACTACAAGCTGTTGTATAGTGAACAGCCAGCCGGTAGCAGCCAAATATGCCTCAGAGTAAGCCAGTGAGTTTGGTTCTCAGTGGCACCCTTTTGGCATGCAACATGTATGCAAATATATCCAGTTTCAGGCCTGGATACTATGGCCTGAATGTGAATAGAGCATCATGTGAACAGAGCATCTGACCCAATATGCTGGTATGAGCTGGTCTGTGTGAGAGACATGTACTGCTAGCTCATGTAAGAGCTAACAAATAATTACTTGCCTCTATGATTATACTGGCATTGATCCTCATCTGAATAGAGGTATAAATGACATTATTCCTGAGCCAGAAAAGTGAAAATAGTGGTGTAGACAATTTGTATGTAAGTACATGATGACCACCTGCTGAGTGGTTTTCGTACTTTGCTTAGAGCTTGCCTGCCATGGATAAGCAATAAATGCAAATCTGTTAGGTAAGAAACCTATCATTACATTTCTTGTGACCTGTGAGACAGGATTCCTGTGGATCACAGTGTCTTTCTTTACCTACATGTGTCACATGTTTGAAACAATATTTTTCTGTTTTGCAGGTCATTTTCAAAGCTAAGTCAAAATATTCCCCAGAGCTACTGAAATACAGGTAAGAACTATGCATTTAACGTGGTAAAGAAGAGTAGCCATGCTCCTTGAGAAACACCACATACCTCATACCTCGGTTATTCATATTTATATACCAGTGTTTTATGATGATGGTCCTGAGGTCAGCTTTTTCCTATGACATTTAGAAATCCATGTCATTTCCCAATACAAGCACCATTTTTAGGCATCCACGTATTTCAAAGGCAAATATTACAAATGCAAGCAGAAAACACTCACCCTGGTGATTTGTTTACAGGTTCTTAACATTTGTATTGTGAGGTGAATTCAGATCCAGTGCTTCAGTAAAGGTAGCAGACTGATGTATCTATTTTAACAGGAATGAATGGGACTAGGTATTAATCCATGAGGTCAGTGGTAATAAAAGACTCAAAAGTTTT
>NW_008633180.1:0-49719 GCF_000691845.1 Merops nubicus | reverse complement strand
TGGGAAAGAGCTAGGGAGAATTGATTCAACTTCGTGATGTGTTTGGGAGCTCATAGATAACCTCCTCTGACTCCATAGAGGTGAGATTATAGTAGCTTTGCATTGAGGTGGAGACATTTGTTTGGGATCTTGTTGAGCAGGATAAATTGTCAGGAACTGCTTGAAAGCTCCTCAAGTGGCAGTAATGTCCAGAAAGCTGAGGAAGAGCTCGATAAATTGTTTATTGTGACAATGCCTAAACACCTCAGTCGGGCAACGTTTAGATGAGAGGAGAGAGAGAGAGGTTGTCTGCATTCTAAAGAAAGAGTTTGCAATCTGAATTCAGGGCAGGAAAACAGAATAATCTGAAACGGAATTCTGACTTGTTACCTGCTGACTGTTAGGAGAAGGTAGTACTGTATCAGCAGGTCAAATATTAATATTGCCCTTGCCCTGGAAAGTTTGTTATCCGATTGGGTTTTGATACAGCTGGAGCGAGGGCTTCAGAAGCCATGTCTGATAGATATGGTGAGAGCAGGCTTAGGGTGGGCTGTGCCTGGGCTCGTGAGGGTATGAGACACACAGGGTATGATGGCCAACTGAGGGATGTGGACTTCATGCTCAGTTGCAGCTGATGCAGAAATTGTCGGGATGGGAACAGAGAGGCTGCATCTGTTTTGTCAGCCTCAGGAATGCTTTCAAGTTAGTGGGTCTGTGTACATACCTTGGCCACAGCCCAAACCACAGGGGGCAAGGGCTGGATGCTCCCTGGTAAACACTGTGGCACACAGATACATTCACCTCCCTTTGCACTCTGGTTTCTGTGGGAAGGAAATCCAGGAATATGGGCTGCCAGACAAGCACAGCCCACACCAGCTGGGTCCCCAGCCAGCCCCAAGTGCAAGCGTGCCTGCCTCTGGTAGTACACGTTAGGCAAGAGGAGCAAAGAGGACAGCTTTGCACAAAGCCTGGGCTGCAGGTTAGGGTGGTATAGGGCAGCTCTGTGAATGTGTTCCTGGCTGGCTTTACAGGTGAGAGATAGAAGCTTTGAACCTTATCTATTACTGATGTTTGTGGCAAGGTTTGAAAACTGCTTGAAAATGTCTTCCTTCAAGCAAAGGGAGCTTGTGATATTTAGTCACTGCCTATGAAGTGACTATGTTAGCACCCTGCATGTAGCTCTTGGAGTGTTTCTGTTTCTAAACACTTATATATTGTGTCTGGAATTACTCATGCACAGAAGACCCTTCCCACAAGAGTTCCATGTCTTTCCCACTACATTTCTAACGCAGATAACTTTTGGATCTGGTTTAGCCCTTTCTCTCTTCTTCAGCTCTGTCAGTAAAGTAGTTCAGTAGTATTTTACTATCTAGATCTCTTAGCATGAATGTGGTTAGCCTGCGTAAAAGAGCCATATAAATAAAGCTGACCTCTTCCCTGTCTTATACAGGGCAACTGAAGTGGTGTAATGTGCACACCCACAGCTGAGGTCCTGAATCTTAACAAGGAAGTGAAAGATCAAAGAATCACAGAGTGGTTTGTGTTGGAAAGGACCTTTAAAGGTCATCTAGTCAAACCCACATCCCATGGGCAGGAACATCTTTCATTAGATCAGGTTGCTGAAATCCTGATGGAGAGATGTATGATAGGAAGATGGATGGCCTACAGATAGAGACTGGAATCTGCACTTACTGAATTTGATTTTTCTTCATTGCTGAATATTCGCTTTTTGATTTTTTTTCTGCCCCTATTTTCTTCAATAAATGTCAGACTGCCTGGTATTGGCATTTCTGCAATAGATAATGGCAACATAAACAGGGCAACAGAGAAGTAGGACTGCTCTCTATGTATTGGCACAGGTCTCAGAAATCGGAATAATTTCAGATATGGAAAAAAATTATACAATCCTATCAGAGATCCAGAATCTTAAGAGAACTTTACTCAGCACAGCCTTCATGTGTTAGTCACCATGGCAGAAAAGTTCAAGGCAAAGCCTGTGCCAGCCCAATTTCATATTTAAACAGTCCTTCTGCACGTCTCCCTGGGCTTGGGGATTTCTTACAGTCACTGGGTTTGGATGAGGCTTGCTGTGCTGTGTGTGCATGCCTTGTTGCACACAAACCTCAGACACTGTATGGTTTCTGAGGAAACCACATAGAAAATGCAGTAGTTTCAAATAGTTTTTCCTGTTAAACAAGGCTAAACACACTACATTCTTCTGAAGTTTGATTTTAAGCTCAGAGTAAACCTTAGGAGTACACGTAGCCTGACACAGAAAGAACAGAACACCCTGTCATGTGCCTTCCGTGGCCAAGCCAGGTTACACACAGCTCCTATTTAGGCACTAGCCCCAAAGTGGGGATTAGGCACAATAGGCTGTTGAACAGTCACTGGTGCAATCTGGAAAGTACCTCTCTTGCCCTGCTTCCCCCTTTTCTAAAAAAACCCATATGCTTATTTGTGCCTTGTAGGTGCCCTTGTAGTCAAGACGTAAGGATACATTTTGCCTTGAAGTGAGTTAGGAATGCTTTCTGCAGCTGCAGAGGCCCTAAAACTGCTGAGAGACACAGCCTGCATCTCCTTCAGAGCTTATTCAGAAGTCCAGCAACAATAGTGCTATTGTCAGAACAGGCAGCCCTTTCCCCAGCCACCTCATGTTAATAAGGGGCATGGGAGATCATTATGTGAAGAGCTGCACAGCCAACTGGCCATGACAGCTCACCCTGGCACACATGGGAGTGTGTGGGCACGAGAGCATGACTGCTTCTTTTAATGCTTCATCCCACCAAGGAGGACCCCGGCCTGGAAGCCTCTCAGCCTCACAGGTTGCAAGCCAGTGTGAAGGGCTTGGAGGCTGTGCTGAAGCAGAAGGTCCCTCTGACTGAGATGAGCAAGACAAGAGCATGTACTTACTGTCCCACAAGTAGGCCGCATGTAAGAGCAAATGTTTCCTCATAAGCCTGAACCCCACAAAAATATTTTACCAGCACTACAATAGGAGAGGAGAGATGACACTGTTAAGTAGACTTTGGGAAGGGAAGGGAAAGAAGGCATGTGATCACCACCTAAAGACTTTTGAGATATTAATAAAAGCTCTAAAGGTACCACCACTGCAACTGGGAACTACATTCTCCAGAGGAAGCCCTGTGAGAGAAGAGCTTCAGGACTGCAGTACTTCCAGCATTGGACTGCGAGGTTTAAAGGAATTACCTCTAGCTGCTTGTCCTAAAAACAGAACCCTGCCCTGGAAGGGTAAGAATGAGCACAATCTTCCTGCTGCGAAGGAATTTCCATGACTGGCAAGGAAAAGACAGTATCCTCACTCACTGCCAGTTGCAGCTGGCAAGAAGGGCGTAGATTCACAAGCAAGGACTTTTAGGCTTTCAGTTGTCCCTGTTACACATTTAAAAGGTCTCAAAGGTACCCTCTTTCCTTTCTTGCCTGCTGAAGAGAAGCCAGCTGTACTTCAGTTTTGTAGCTGCATTGCTGCTCTCCTAAAAGGATATAAATGTACAAAAGGAAAATATCACCATTTGGTAAAGTATTTTTAAACAATGAGAATTGGATTCCTCAGGGACAGTCTGGATGTTTGTTGTCAGCCAAATTCAAAGTTCCCAACAGGCATGAAAAGCTGTGGCCAAAATCTCTTGTTCATTGACTGCAGATTATGACCCTTATCAATAATTGACTTGGTCAGCAATGATAATGAAGTAAGCAAACACCTGAAATGGAAACATGCTTTTTTTCCTTCCTCTTCTTCTTCTTCACCCCCTCCTCCCCTGTCTCTGCCCCCTTCTCTTTGAAGTGAAAAGCTCTACAGCTCTGTGTATGAATAAAGAGAAATTAGAAGCAGCTTTCCTTGAGTATGTGGTATACTTATAACGCAGGTATCAGTGCTGGATAAGTGGGAAAAAAACAGGTGGAGAAAATCAGTCTGGTTCTTGGGCTGCTGTCTGTCATTTCTGTCTCAGCTCTGCTTCTGTGGTTGTGCAAATGAAACTTTTGCCTGGCATAGATGGCAAAATGCCAACTTAGAATCAATGTGCATATTTGAACTTCATTATGTTGCTTTCAAGAGGTTGCTCATGACCAAATTATTTAGGAAAAGGGACAGAGAAAGGTGCTGGGAAACCAGTAACAGAAAGCTATTTTTCCTACTGTTAGCCACTTCCCTAATTTAATACGAAATCTGATGGCAAACACCAGCAGTCAGTGATGCTTCTCATGGCAGTGGTGGTGTAAAACTAAGATCAAAACCAGTCCATTCCAGGCAACTCAACCTTTTGTGAGGCCTCTGCTGCCAGTGGGTAGTCAGAGGGTTTGTGCTGTGTATGAAGTGCACTCTCTAAGAAAGAACATGTGTATTTTAAGTAGTTTTTAAGAACTGTGCTATTGTATTTTTGCTGCAAACAGTCCTCCACGGTTTGCTGTTTGACATGGCTTTCTTTACTTACAGCTTGTTGTGTAACTGTAAAAACAGGTTTGAAATGAGCCAAGTTAATCTCTCCAGCAATCTGGAGCACTTTAATTTGTGCTTGGGTGGCTGGTCGCTCTGTCAGCTGTGGCAGCTGAACGTGTGGCAGCTTTTGTTGCTCGGAGTGCAACTTCCATCTCATGACACACTTGCTGAACAATGTTGCTAAAACTGTTTTCTCCTCACTCTCCCAGGTTGCCCCTCTACCTGGCTTCTCTTTTCATAAGTCTCCTCTTCCTCTTGGTGAATTTAACATGCGCAGTATTGGTGAGGACACAGAATTCAGAGAGAAAAGTCATTGTCTCTGTCCGGGTGGCAATTAATGACACGTTGTTTGTGCTGTGCGCTGTTTCACTCTCCATCTGCCTGTATAAGATTTCCAAGATGTCTTTAGCCAACATTTACTTGGAGTCCAAGGTAAGGTACATTTTCAGTTCTTTTCAAGTACCTTGTGAGAGATAAGGGCAGTGTCAGGCAAAGCCACACAGTTCTTCAGATCCCCTGAGAGCCGGAGGCCTTAAACGGCACGGCCTGTGCTTGGCTGGTGATCCTGCTCAATATGGAGATTAAATACTAAGTGCTAGCAAGGATGCCTTTGACTAACACCAGTGACCCCAAAATACGTAATTTTGAGGTAGAGATTACGAAACTTTTTAGTTGGCGTTTCTCACAGCTGTTTTTCAAGTAGATCTTTCTCCAGATCCCCTGTCTGAAGACCACTCCATTTCAGTACTGCTACACAGAAGTGATCTATACCTTGGAATCCTTCTGCTTGTCAAGCTATTGATGGATTAATTTAAATGTTTAAGGTGTCAGCATGCTAAACATAAGCCAGACAGAAGAATATGAATCTCCCTTTGTATATTTGCATATTGTCCTATAGATAATGAGAATATGTTTTTAAAAACTTACTGCATTATGAATTCATCCAAGTGAGGAGAGGGGGAAAAATGTCTCTCTTATTATTCTACAAAATGTTTTTTAAAGAAATATTGTTAGTTTTACAGCTTTGGACACATTAAGTGGTCAAGGTGTTGAGTGGCACCACACAAGACTGCAGTGTTTATTTTACAATGGGTGGGTTTTATTTTGAAATAATCAAACAGGGCTTTCAAAGGTCTTGTGTTTGTAGTAGATAATTAAATCTTAAAATAAATTATTAGTTTAACAAATCATGCATTACCTTTACCACAGTAAACCTTTCAAATATGTAACTTTCTGCTACTATTTAGAAAATATTGTAATAAAATTCCTCTCTCCTTTTACTTAGTCAGATGAAAGGAGTACTTTTCCTCTTAATCAAATCTGGCCGTGCTGCACAACAACAGAAAAGTTCAGGGCAGAATAGAAGATTTAAAAACACAGCTTAGTTTGTTTTGTTTCTTTCAAGCCTGTCACTTGCTGACCAAAGAGCATGGGCAATGGATTATTTTTACTAGTAAGAAAAGTTTTTCTACTGTTGCAAAGCACAGAAGCATAAATCTCTGTAACAAAGCGGTGTTAAGCAAAGGGAGGCTTTGGTAGATTACTTTGTTCCATTTCCTCCTCCTGCAGGAAATCTGATCTTCTTTACTTCAAGCTATTTCACAAAACCTAAACAAACTCTAGCATTATGACAGACAGAAAGGGACAGGACACAGCTGATGAAAGTTAGAGTGTGGAAATGAGAATTTAAGAACGCTTTGTTCCAATCTGCTGACCTGCAATAGGAGTTCCTCTGGGGACTTTCAGTAGGATTTGACTGCTCATACTTAGGGATGCAGATGGCTGGAGCTGGCAGTGAAAAAACATCGTGGTTTGATCTGCTACTGTTGTGGTGAAAAAGCTAGCTAAAGAAGAAAGATCCATTCTCTACAGCGACATGACAGAAGTAACGTTGGAGATAATAATCTCTGGAGTGCACAGAGATAGGCACCGGTACTGGCAGCTTTTTATTTGCATCTCCCATCTGGTGGGACATATCACCTGATCACGTGAAAATCCATTCACCTCCATGACCTGGCATGGGGGACCAGCCTGGTTCTCTGTGCCAAGGCTACAACAGCACCGAGGCGGTGCACAGCCCTGCCCCTAGGTGCTGACTTGGGCCAGACCTGTGCTGGCCAGAAGCACCGTGTAGTGGGACATGCTACAAACTCAGGGCTTCCCCTCTTTTCCGTAGGGGTCTGTGACTGAAAAAGGATTCCTCTGGTTTTACTTTTACTGCTGTGCTTTCCCTTCCTTAAGCCACTAAGTATATTTGTCTAGCAGCAACATCAGGACACTTTTCCCTCCTTTCTTTGTACTTGCTGAGATTCAAGTTTGTTAAATCTCTAGCATATTTAACTATTAACTATTAAAGAATGACAGCTATGTAGGGAAGCCTATACAGGGAAATACTGACCCAGTTCTGCTCTTCACTGCTGCTGCCTCCCAATCTGTAAATGCCACGGAGCTGGGATATGTGCCAGTCAGCAGCTTTTCTCTGCTCTCTCACGCTTGGTTTCCATGACAGCATCACTGACTTGCTGGTACTGAAGGAGAATAGAGAAGTACCTAGCAAACATTTCCTCTTTGTGGCATTTCCTGCTTGCTGATCTTGCCACAACTTTCACCACTGCCTGCTATGTCTCTGGCTTCAATGCGTGTGTAGCAGCAGGCTCTTGGCTCACTCCTGACATGGCTGCAGGTTATGGCCTGGTGAATAGTGGTAGCTTCAACGTCTTGTAAGCAGGAATTCTCTCAGAGAGGCTGACTGTACTGGGGAATTTGTAATACTCCTGAATCTGACTGTTCCCTGATATAATACTATTTTGCTGGGAAAACAGGCAAGCTAGTTTCCTGCAAGCTTTTCTCACTACTCCCTGAGCCTCTCTTCACTGACACTCACCAGGGAGTGCAGACTGAGGAGCGGGTTTGACAGAGCCACAGGGACAATAGCCAACATGGGCTAGCAGCAGAGGGGCCCTGGTAGTCTCCCGAAGGCCAGAGACATGGTGACATGGTGGCTCTCCCTGATACTTCACTAGCCATACTGTTATGTATGTACTCTACCTGCCACAGTGCTTTGGACCTCTGCTCCTTGGCTACAGACCTGGAAGCAGAGGGTGTGAGTGAAAAAAATAGAGCACAGACTTTCCTGTCTGCTGCACTAGTAGAAAAGGCCTTGTGTGGGGAGGAGCAGCTTCCCTCTTGGCTTCTCTTTCTCTCAGATAGATGAGAGAAGCCCATCCTAGTGGTGTGGGTCCCTGCCAGGAGAGGGAGAGGGCAAGGCTTGCAAAGCAAATGGCTGCAAGATATCTTGCTCCTCTAAAAGCACACAGAGCATTAACACACCTTTCTTCCCTTGGCTGTGCTGAGCACTATTTGTGAGCCAAATGCACAGAATTTATTTTGAGCTTCCTCTAAAGCTGGTCCCATTTTTGTAGATCTTCTTGCCTCTGTGGTCAGACTCACAGTGATCACTGTAGCCATGGCTCCTGGGGTCCTTCTTTTCTTGCTGCTAAAAATCCTGCACTGGTGTCTCAGCCCCCCACGGTGACCCTCCCCACTTGACACAGTGGTCAGGAATCTCACTTGTTCCTGACGCTGGATTAGGCTCTTTACCCTCTGTCCATTTTTCTCTCTAGGGCTTAGGAACTACTGTGATTTCACACTATGTAGTCTCATTCCTCCCCTCGTGCCTAAGCTGCCCCTCACAGACTGCCCAGCACGGTCACTCTGCCCGCGGGCCACGCTTCCACTTTGTCTCCTCTGTGTTGACATCAGCAAGGCAGGATGTTCTGTTCCTGTCTGTGCTGTGTTGAACTGCTGACTGTTATGATCTTCTCAGTACTTAGGAAATAGGTGCACAGCAAGCAGTTGTAAAAAGATGCAAGGTTGCACCACGCTAGCTAGCCAGCATCTGACACAGGATGCTCTGTAGCTCATGCACAGCTGAAGGCTGAATTCTCTTGCTGCATCTGATACCAAGTGTAGCTCTTCTGTTTTCATTGCTCTAAAAAATTTCACTTGTACAACAAGATGTGGGAATGAGTTGCAGCCCATCTTGGTAAGGATTGGAACTGCCATCACTGCCTGGAAAACACTGTGCTGATACAATATGGGAATATACACAGTGTAGGACATGCTAATCAAAGAAGGAAAGAGACAAAGTCAGTCACGCTAGACAGAGTAGCATGACAACCCTCAAAGTCCATGCAAAGCAACATTCTTCTCAACTTCCCCCATGAATAATAACCTGTGCTTAAATCTTTTCCAGGGCTCATCTGTCTGTCAGGTGACAAGTATAGGAGTGACTGTTATACTACTTTATACCTCACGAGCCTGTTACAACTTGTTCATCTTATCATTTTCCCAAACCAAGAAAGTAAATTCTTTTGATTACGACTGGTACAACGTATCAGATCAGGTAAGTACGAAAATATATGCTAATGAGAAAAACTTGTTCCATGTGTGATGGCTGATTTCCTAAATGTTATGACAAGAGGAATTAATATAATAAAAGCCTATTACTTTTTTTTTTTTTTTCTTTACTCAAGGGACTCCCAGAATACAAATTTCTGCTAATTTCAGTGTAAGGAGGAAAAAAACAACTCGGTGATAAATGAATAAGTAACCAATAGATAACTAATAATAATTTAACAAAACACAACCTGTTAATTTACCTTGATTGTATTGTTTTTAAAAAGTGCCTTTTACTAAAAAGACGGGTATTTTGTCCATTAGAAAAAATGTATTGTACTTGGAGAAGCAGAAAACCAGCACTTGGTGCCACTGAAATGCTCTGTTCTGAAGTCACCACCAAATCTCCCATTGCTATCCAGGGCTGTGGAGTTCTTTACCTTAATTCTGTCATTAGCATGATAACGTCTGTAGTTTGAGGATAAGACTCAGATTCTGCCCAATCTTTAACCGCAAGTGACAATTCAGATTGAAAAATAACAGTTGACTAAAAAAATAAAGGAAATAGGAGGGGACTCTGTTAAAGTTTATGAAATTTGGGCATCCACCTCCTTTCTCTGCTTTGAAGCATGTAATTATGTCCCAGTAGTTTTCCAGCTTGGTCAAGGCTAGGCAAAATGGCAGGCCTGTGTCTGGACCATGTTTTGTTTGGCCTCAAAATTCCAGACACCTGACATCTCCCCAACCTCTCAGGAGCACCTGCAGACCAGAAGCAGTGTTCCCAGCCACACAAGGGCCTCGCATTGCCAGGGTGGCCAAGCAAACCTGGAGCTATTTATAATTTTCTGCTGCGCAGTAGATAGAACTGTAAATAAAAAGTAGGTAAACAGTAGGGTAGGATTGCCCAGGGGACCTCATTAAGAATTAGTTGATTAGCGTCTGTCAGGGGACCCCTGATCAACCCTGTGGGGGTGGGGAGCAGAGGAGCGCGGCAAGGTGGCGCCAGTCCTTGTAATTAGAACATTCAAGTTTAGGCAGAGGGTCACTAGGTTGTCATTCATGTCCTGAACCAAACATATTCCCTCTTGTTGCTTGGGCCTGGTTGCTGACCACTCACAGGGGGCGCTTCTGGTATTGACTCCTACCGTCTGGAGTAACAGGAGCTGGAACTTCATGGCCACAATATTTGGTCCTGTTTTCCCCATGGAGGCAGAGGTTGTTCATAGGGAGCTCACTGGAAGGCTTTAGGCCTTAGGTCACTACTACTCATCTTTTAACATCTGGCCTAACTTGTGACATTAAGGTTGACTGGATTTTGGTGTAAATTATTTGAGACCTATATAAAGGGCCTGGAACTAAGGAACAGGTACTCGATTTGGTGCCAGAATCCAACGTCACTTTTGAAAGTACAGCCCAATGTTTGTACTGTGGGACTGCATCAGGACACTTGTCAGAAACATTACTCTCTCCTTCTGTACAAAACACAAGAAAAGACAGGATTTGCCCTCTGCAGCTATGTTGAATGCTAGAGGGGAAATCCAGAGAGTTCAAAGCATGGATATTCAAGCTATCAATGTGCACCAATTTGAAGGAATCCAAGCCTTAATTTTTAAAAGCCAGATTGCCAGTAATGCCCTTGAAGACCTGGGCATGGATTGTTAGTTTAAGTATTATTCTCACCTGGAAAAGAACTGCAAAACTAGTTTCTCATTACATGGATTTAATCACTTGATCAAATGGTTGCTTGCTAGGCTCTGAGACTGGAAAGACCCCTGCATTAAACTTTGATTTTGTTGATGGAAAGCTAGCAGGTGAAGGAGGAGGAAGGAGAAAAGGTAGAAGGAAAGGGAAGTCACATACCCAACAAGACAGCATATTGATTTTCTTTGTATGCCTTTAATCATTAGCCAGGCTAACCTGGCTTTATTAAATGGAACCTCTGGTCATGTCAAGTATTTCAGCAACTTATAGAACTTCATAAGAAGGTGTTGCCTCCTGCACTTTTAAATGAGCTGCCATTTTTATTTTTAAACACTTTTTTTCTTTGACTTTTCAACAGGCAGATCTGAAATGTCAGCTGGGAGATGCAGGTTACATAGTGTTTGGAGTGATCCTTTTCATCTGGGAGCTCTTGCCTACTTCCTTGGTTGTGTATTTCTTCCGTGTCCGAAACCCTACAAAAGATCTAGTAGGTGGAATCTGTCAGTGTATTTGTCAGCATAATGTCCAGGCAGGTCTGGAGGGCTCAGCCACTGAAGGTGCTTTTGCTTCTTTACACGTTGATTTCTCTTTTTCAGTGTGTCCTTGACAGAATAAAAGCAATTGAAAATTCCCAATTACTTATACTAAGTCCTCATGAAAGAAACTCACCGTATTTACCCAGAGGAAGACAAGGTGTTTCTCAGGCAGTTTACCTTAAAAAAATGGGAACCTTCTTAAATTTAAGAACATCTTCCCTTTGAGTTAATACAGTACTTTACTGAAGTCAGTGGAAAAGGAGTTTGTTATCCAAACTTGGGGTCTTTCATCAGATAGCAGTGACAATGGTTGTGTGTTAACTGTTGAATGGTGTGTATGAAATAATAGATGGAACATTTTCAGCCCTGTACCCATTGAATTGTTTCCATGTCAACGGCCAATAGCCATCCTAAGCACTTTCTGGCATTTTTGTTTGTTCTTTCAGCAGAGCAGAAATTCAGGTGTGAATTTTAAGGATAATTCCATGTACGTATCCTTAATATCTAGGCAGTTAATAGGTGGATAATCATCCTTTTATAGCTGTAGGCAACGCCTCCAGGTTAGCACAGGATATTCTGGCTGACAGCTACCCGGGGAATACCAGCCCTGCACTAGGATTACCAAGAGAATGCCTCTGTCTCTGTAGGCCAAGCCAAAGGTGATACTCCTCAAGGAGGATGTGAATGGTAAATTCACAAGTAAGAGAAGCAACTAATAGAAGTTTTTAGAGAAGGTGATGGTTTTTATTCTGACGTGTAGATTTCAGAGAAAACGATAAAGCCAAGCTGAACAAAGAAGTAATACCTGACATCACTTTAAGAAACACCATGGACCCCAGTGCCCACCATGAGAAAAATCTCAGCCTCACTCCTGCTTAGGAGTTAGTGAGGACAACTTCAAAGAGAAGAGGTGTTTTAAAGCACAGCCCAGTGGTGCTGCTCTTCTAAAAAGTGACCACAGAGAGTCCTCATTTTATATAAAGCAAGTTTAGTGGGGGTAGTGAAGTTTGGATGGTGTGGGAGAGACTCACAAGAGAATGAAAATAAGAGATGTGGTCTAATCTGTCAAAAAGCTGATCACGAGGAGAACTGGAATCCTTCTCCCACAAGAACTCAAATGGAGTCAAACAGGCCGCATTCTCTCACAAGACAAAGCACTGCAGGAACACATATAACATTGTATTTTCACACTGTGATGTCCAGAACACCTTAAATCTCCATCTTCATAAAGATACAGTTCAGAAGAGCCAATCAGTGGTGCCACTTCTTTTATGGGCACCTTTTCTGGGGTAGACATTATCTATCATAGTGCATAGGCCATATAACGATTTTTTTCTACACAAGATAAATATTTATGCCAAAAAGAGGAAACCTGGAAACATTAGAAAGGAACAACAACAAAAGAGAAGACTCTAGCAAGGCAGAATTGCACTTCAGTGCAAGTGTGCCACGAGAGGGAGATGAAGGGCCACAGGACTTTCGTCTAAGGTGTTTAGTGTGGTAACCTACAGCAGTTAAGTACCAACTGGTCCAGGGGTTGAAAATAGTTGGTCAGGAAGTATGGTGTTAGAACAGAAACAGACTTTCTTTTAGTTACAAAAATCTTAACAACTCTGATCTAGTACAAACCAAAATGTTCTTTCTTTTTAATAAGGAACAATCCCAAGAAATAGTAGTTGTTTGGTTTTACATTTCATTCAGGACTTCAGAAGCAAAAAAGTTTGAGTAGAGGCAGCTTGTGTCCAGCACTGTTCAAATTTAAAACCCCACAGATGATTATAGCCTGGAACGAGCTGTCTGTCTGCTCTGGTGCTGACATGGGGTGTCTTGGTCCTTTGCCTTGCCATACCTTCAGCCAGACAAATGTTGGAAATAGGCAGATGACTGAAAAGGGCCTATTTTTACTTCATCTTTGTCAAAGGTATTTAACATCTAGGAAATAGCAGAAGATTAAACTGCTCTCCTGCTTAAGGCCAAGGAGATACCATCCTGGCTTATCCACAGGTGCAGGGAGCCCTGTTCCCTGGGGATGGAAGCATTTGATCAGTGGAAGAGGCTCAGCTAGGTTCTACATGTCCCTCTGCACCATTTCCAGAACCAAACTGACCTTCTGAATCTTCTGTGTTTTCTGTTTTGATTCATAAGGAAATAAAAACAAAATTCTTTGTAAATTGAGTTACATGTACATCTCTTTCACTGTTTTATCAAGGCACTTTTCCTTGGGATTTGACCCTCACAGCACTGTAGGGTAGATACTAAAATTGCTCAGAGAGGTCCCGAGGGGCTTTTCAGCTGTTGTTTCATTAAGCAGGGTGCCATGATTCAGCATGATCAGCTCCTGAGGCAAGGGAGGTGACACACCTGGAGGGAGGGTCACAAATGTGGGAGGGTAAAACCAAATCTTTTTTGGCATCTCACACCCTTCAGCTCCTCAGCTGCTTCCCTACTGCTCACCTCAGGTCAGCTGGCTGCTAAAAGCACAAAGTGTCCAGGATGGACAGGATTTCAGCAGGCAGATTAAATGCACACTGGAGGGTGGTTTCAGAAATGGGTTGTAGCTGTTAGTGAGAAGGAGGGAAAAGGAAAAGTCATTAATATCAGTAGACTATCACTACACTGGTAGAGAAAAACAGAAAACATGAAAATATATATTGTCTACAGCAAACGCAGCATTGCCTGGTTTATTTTGGAAGCCAGGAGGTAAGCCTGCAGTGACTACTTTGAGAAGTCAAGCACTTATTGATCTGTTTCAAGTACTGACGGAGGTTTCCCTCTCCTCAGGGCAGCGCCGGCATGGTCCCAAGCCACGGCTTCAGCCCCAGATCTTATTTCTTCGACAACCCTCGCAGATACGACAGCGACGACGACCTGGCGTGGAATGTTGCACCACAGGGGGCACAGGGCAGGTGAGAGACACCAGGGAACTGCTCGCTTCCCGTAACAGAAACTGGAGGAGGAAGAACTCTCTCACACTGCAGAAGACCAATGTAAATTGTCTAGCTCAATTGCTGCATCATTTCCAGAGGGTTCAGGGAAGCTAAAGAGGAAAGGCAGCACCAAGTAAATGTAAGGATCTAAGGGCCCCACAGAGACTACAAGGACACAAGAATGAAAACAGTTACATAATTTAAGCATTGTTAACAGTATTCCTCTCTCTGAAAAACTCAGGTCAGATCTTTGGCTTGCATGTTTCACCCGGTGAAACAAGAGTGCCCTAAGAAGTGCCATTTACTAGTTGGAAGCGTGTGAACAAGGCAACCCAGAAAGCCAGCTGTCTCCCTGCCTTCAGGGAGAGCAGGGGAAAGCTTGCCAGCACAGGCAGGACCTTGCAAGGGCAGTTATGAGCAGCTTCTCAACTTACGTTGCGCTGTAACGCGTCTAAATGTCTTGGGGTTCACCTAAAATGAAAGGGGCATTTGCTTTCCCACTTGTTGAGAGCTTACCAAACAACCCAGAACTAGCACAAAAAGCCCATTCTCTCTGTGCAACGGTGAGCTTAGGTGAGGATTCCCTTCCAGGAAGGAGCAGTTCACAGCAAGAAAGACAGCACCCAGTTCAGAGAAGGGAAGGAGCTGCCAGGACACAGTCCTGCCCTGAAAGGAGCCTCAGTCGCGTGTTACTCACACACTGCTCCTGTACCTACGCTGCACTTGCATTAGATGAGCGTAATTGGTCATCTTAAAACAAAGGCTAACTTGCTAACTGTAGATTAACATACCCAGATCTAGCTCACTCCTTTAGCTCTTAGCTATGCTGCCACTGATCAGTGAAGTTGGCTATTCACCATTTACAGTTACCAGTCACCTTAGTCTTGTGTCTTTCACACAGTACCTAAAGCCACTGAGGGTGCTGGAGGTGGTTGGTGCCCGGCTGGTACCCAGCCTAGAGCCAGAGGCACCCCCCTTTCTGCACAGGGGCATGACGGAACCATCCAGGCTGGTAACCCAGGCAGGAACCAGCCATCTGCCTTGTCTCACACTGCTTGTGGAAACAAAGCCAGCACACCAGAGCTGCTGACCAAGTACTGGGCCCTTGCACATGGATACAGGAGGTTTAGGTCTGTCACTGATAGGCCCTTAGAGTGACAGGATGCAGCAAGGATTAGCAGCACCCCCTCTAGAGTTTTCAAGCACCTTCTGGATTAGCAGTTCAGACAGGTGAGGGTCTTTCATGAACTAAAACAATCAGGAAACAGATAATGAGTTAAGCACATTTGGGCCAAAATAACTAACAGATCATAAAAATAAATACCAGCTCGAACCCCTGGCTGGGGTTTTATTTTGCACGTCAGTGCGAGGGATACCTCTCTGCGATTGCATTTTGCCCACAGTCACTAACCGGGTATCTATGGAACCACCTGCCAATCACTACTTCCTCTGTTTTCTCTTTAAGTTTTTCTCCAGACTACTACGACTGGGGCCACCACAACAACAGTTTCACAGCTTACATAGGATCCCTCCAACAAGATCCAGCACTGGACACAGACCGGCCAAGCCCTATATAACTTCAGTCAACTGCAGCTTTCTAGGACATTCCAATATTAAAACAAATGTTCTGAAAAACAAAGCTTACCAATTTTTCTTCACATTTTGGTTTTTAGAAGTGTACCTATGCACAGATAAATGAAGAACTTGTCTTTGCCACAAGCTTTTCATAGTCCAAGGAGAAGTATATAAGCTAATGATTTAAATGTTGAAGACTGTTCTCATTAATACCTTGTTCTAAGCCACAGTATTTTTGGCTTTGAATAGAGTTGTTAGAGGATATAATTTAATCAATTTATGCTCATTTTAAAAGAGCAAATTTCATGAAGTGAAATGGCATAATTATTTTCTAAGTATTTTTATTTTTACACTGTGTGTTAGGTTAGAAATACAAGATTATGATGAATATACTGTAAACACATGAATGGGTTGTTCAAATGTGTGACAGTAATGATTCTTATGTGCACATAAAAACCTGTAAGGGAAAAATATCAACCCGATTAAATATCGTCTTTTCAAGTTATTGCTACATTCTCAGAGCACAATTTACTCTTTGGATTTTCACTGCTTACTCAATGTGGCAAGGTGGTTGGAGGCTCAAAGTAATCTGTACTCCAGTTATGATCTCAAAACATGCTGCATTCTCCTAAGGAAGCAGGAAAATTGTATCTTCTCTGCAGCTACAGGGAGCCTCAGAACAGCAGAGATGGGTGTCTGCTTTGGAGCAAACTCTTCATTGCGAGCTGCAAAGCAAGCTGAAAATTTGTCAGTTCAAAAAATTAGTGTTACATGATCATCTCTGTCAATAGGTTCTAGGTGTGTTACGTAGAAGAGCGCATCATCTAGCCACGGAGATAGCTGTGTATAACAGTATTTATTCATTAAAGACCTAGGAAGTGCAATCTGGGAATAGAACAAGAGCCAGCAATGTCTAAAGTAGAAAAACCTCAAGCGGACCTAGAGGATAAATACTGCGGAACTAGCAGGTCGTCAGCAAAGCTGTGCTTCAGCCTCTTATGTTCAGGGATAAATCTGGCATTTTGTGGTGGAAATGGTGTATAAATTACATTCTAATATGTGACATTTGCACATAGCAAGCCTAGAAGTAATTTAATATTATCTAAGGTGAGCAGGAACCCTAACTCTACTTCAGATCTCTTTATTGTGCCCAGTTCTGGCTGGTATGATCTACTGTGAACTCTGCACTCCCAGCCTCTCTTTCTCCTTCCCACATAAAACAAATACTGTAATTCGATTCACATTTCCCTAGGAGAAAAACACATGTCTTACAGTAACCTTCACCTCTATAAAAGTAGTTAATTTTGGGATGTACTACAGCATCCCCACATGGTAGACAGGCTTTGTGTTTTCCTCATACTCAACACTTCTTCAGGAAGTACAAGAAGCAGAGAATTCTTGTATACATTTCACACAGGATATACAGAACAAAAAAAAAAAAAAAAAAAGGGATAAGGAGCAGATCTGATCAGGTCTGCTTGGAAGCCAAGAGCACACATGCCAAGTCTTTCACAGAGTCTTTGTTTCTGGGGAAGATCAAAGCATGAGCCCTGCCACTGGCAGAATCTCAGTACAGCCTGTGAACTGTCTGCCCTCCAAAGCTTCCATTAGCCTCATCAATTCTTCCCCAAAGTTCACTGAAGAAAAAAAAGCCAATTAAACTATCAACCAGAGATTAAAAAGAAAAGGTACCACGGGGTTGGGAGAAGAATAGAAATTTTATTACAAACCCTATGGTGTTCTACATTCATGTTTATACAAAACTGCCTGAAGACCTAACACAAGAAAAGTCTGCAGGAATTACATTTTCTTCACAGTAGATAGAGCTGCACAGCAAAAATTTGATTATGAAAATTCTGCTTTTAAAACAAGCTTAATGCCTACACCATGGCATGCATGCAAAAAAGTGGAATGCCAAATGACTATAACCAATCATAGTAATGAATTAAATACTCTCAAACACAGATTTAAACAGTAATGTGAAAGGTAACATCTTAAATTAAAACACTATAGTTATCACCTGTGTAACAGGTACATACCCACCTCAACCAGGGATGAAATACGTGTATCAAAGTTTTAGTAAGATAATTTGTTAAAAATGCATACACAGAATAGAAAACAGAGAGCTACAGAAACCCTTTAAGGGAAATCGTGTCACATGAAGAGCCCAGAGGGTGTACCAACCAGAAAAAATATTTACAAAATTGATTTTATAAGCTATTCTGAGAAAGGAACAGAACAGACCAAATTTCAACTCAAAATAAGCTTTTTTGCCTCTTTAAACAATTGGACTTAAACAGTGATCTGGCTGTATTCATACAGAAACATGCTGTAATCCTGCTACGTGCATTTCTGATGTGCTGGCTGCCACCAACACACTGTAAATGGCAAGAGATACTCAGGTTACATTCATCTTTTGAACAGAACTGAAGTGCCAATGAAAGCCAGCTCATCATCTTAAGCTTAAATGACGTGTAAATAATTTAAGTTATATAATTTCTACCAAGCGTAGTTGAAAGGTAAATGAAAAATAATAATTAAAAAAATCTACATAAACCCCCCCAAAAATAACATTCACAAAAAGAAGTTGTAGCAGAAAATACTTTAATTTGCATTTTATAGATTCAAACATAGCAAAGATTCAGTATTGTTTAGATCCCAGTAAGCAGTTCCAACATTGATTTGGATTTTAATAAATATTACATTTTAATAGGCTAGCTACATGGAGGAGTTGTAAAAGGATGAATTGCTGATTGCTACTTTGTAAATGTAAGCATCTAGATTATTTACAACATATTACAAGTTGTTTCCCAGAAAAGCACAAAGCAAGGTCAGATAAAGGTGACGCGGCCATCAAAACACAACTCAAGAAAGTGTGGCACAGTGTATTTCAAGGATGTACAGTGACTGACAGCACAAGTCATCAGCTGAAGCGAAGCAGGAAAACACTTCCGCTACTCCCACTTACGCAAGTCTCTGTATTCCACTGGTTCAAATCTATATTCTCACCTTCTTCCTCAGGCACCGAGGAGCAAGCTGTTCAGCAACAGCACCCTACATTTTACCTACACAGTGTGCACCAAGCCTTATTTCATGTAAATCTTGATGACTTGGGAAAAACAAAATATGTGTCTTTGCCTTCTCACTACTTCTGGGATTACAATCATTGTGTCACTTGTACAGGGAAATGTACTTAGACTTTGAAATGAATGACAGAAAATGTTGACAAGCTGATGTCCGACAGCGAGCTGGAATTTAAAACAGTTTACAGGTCACAGACAGTGTAACTAACCTTATTTTTTAGTATCAAAACAGTTCTGTAAATTTCTAAAATTTAACATATAAAGAACTAAGTCATCCGACTCACGTGGAAAAACTTCATAGGCAGCATTGTCACAGAATGTACATCAAATACAGTAAAAAAGATGGTGACAGGAAAGCTGTTCCAACTAGATTTGTAACCACAAAAGTCATGTCCTATTTCTACAAAGACAGTGAAGTGAAAGTTCTTGCACATTTGATCACCAAGCGAGATGTACCTTCAAATGCAACAGAACGTCCCCGTCCGCAGAATTTGCTGTTCAGCTGCATTCCTGTGTTTTCATGACAGAAAGGAAAGGAAGAAAAGCTTCCCATCTCTTACCCAGCAGCATTAACCTTGCCTGCGTCGTGCCAGTGCGGGTTGCAAGGAGCAGGTGTCCAGGATGTGTGTGCCTGAATCTCTCATCTGCCCCATGAAGAAGCGCAGGATGCTAGTATGTGATGCTGCTTCCGTGTCTGTAGATTTTAGCCAGGCACAGGTGGAAAAAAAAAAAAAAAATAGCAAGCTGCATCCCCAGAAGAAGGTTGGAAGCAATTCCTTTTTCCCATAAAGCATGGGGCAAAAGGGAAGAAACAATTCTGAGACTCAGGTCCTTCCTGGGGCAGCGCTAATAACTTTTTTTTTTTAACTAGAAAATCCTGCCTAAAGCTTTAGGCACTATAATATGTAACAATGATGATAAATCCCAGCTATACAGTATTCCTCACACAAGTGAGCCTAAAGGTTCTAGCCCTTGTAGGTCAATCCAAAAGGCAAGAAATTAATGGTCAACTGAACAACCCACGCTCCTTCAGTATGTACAACTACTCAGAAGAGTAAGATACTCCAGGTGTAACTCATTCACCAAACAGCTCTTCACAACTGAGCTAGTTGCCTAGATTCCCACTTCAATTCAGTGGAGAAAAATAAACTCTAGGGTGCAAATACAGAGCTTGGAATAGGCCAGGTACATCCACCGAGAAACCACCTGCTCTCCTCCATTAACTAGAAGAAGGAAGCCCATGGTGACTTGCTCAGACACAGGTGCCCCTAGGCAAAAGAGGCTGCTAGGTAAAAGCATAGTATCTCCAGACTGGCATCAGCTTTCTCTGAAGCCACATGAAATTATCTACTGGCTTAAATAGGAACTTCTGACTGGATACCAGGTCACTGCTGATTTGTCCACCTATCACCAAAACTGTGTGTGAGGTTGTTGTTTGGGTTGTTATTTTTTGTTGTTGGGCTGGTGTGGGTTTGGGCTTTTTTTTTTTTTTTAAATATTTCCCCCCCCCGCTTTTCTCTTTTCCCCCTTTCATTTAGCTTACCCAAGACTCAAGAAAGTTACTTTCTTGAGAAACAGTATTTTTCAGTAATAGCAAGTGTCAGCAGGACAGTATACCTCATTTCCAGTCAGGTAGAAATTTGAGGCTTGTCTGGAAACAAAGGACCTAAGAGTGTATTCCAGCCTTCAGAAAATCTCAGCTGCAAAGGACCACATTACATAAGCCAATACAGTTACAATCAATTATATAAACACATCACTAAATTACCAGTAGGGTGAAAAATGTTTAAGAGCACTTTATTTTGTGAAGATTTATTTTTAAATACAAGAGATATCTACACTGTACCAGCACTTCTTACATTCATAACTCTTAACTTCACTTTGAAACATGCTGGTTTAAAAAAAAAAAAATTACTTCATTTTAAATTTAAACCAATATTTGGTTGCTACTAATCAGTAGTACTGTTTCTGAATTCTGTTTTAGACAATGGTAAGTTATCATTGACAGTTGTGGACAGTGATACGTGAATAATTTCCTAGTTAATGAAAGTTATGTTATTAACATACCCGTTTCTTTATGCTGAATGTCCTTTTAAAGAAGATACAGTTAGGGCTTGCATAGGTAAGAGTATGTGGCATTAAATGTTGGTAAGATTATTAATTTTAAAAAACATTTTTTTTTTTTAAAGTGACTACAAAAAACAAGTTCTGACTTTTTTCACTCATCTTTTAACATAGCACTAAAACATAACTCGTAAAGAGCAAATCTATTTCCACAGCTCAAAGATTGAAAGTGTGCTATGTTAACATTTTAGGCATTAGAAAGAATTTCTGGAGACAGAGTTTGTGATTACAATCTAGAAAGTAAAATGGAGTAAATGTGAATTTGACTAAGGCTTTTCAGCTAGCAGCACTCCACTAACCATCTCCCCCTGCCCTGACCTCCATGTCCAAGCAAATGCAGGCAGCCAAGGAGGCCACAGAAAAGTCCCTTCCAACTGTGCTGCATCAGACACAAGGTAGTTATTTTAAAGAAAAGATGAAATTCTGAAAAGTAGCATATAAGGAAAAAAAGAATTTGATATCAGCATGATGGAAAGGAGCTCAGTATGAAATCAAATTTTCTGTTCAATAAATTTCCTATTTTTAATACATTTCACATTATTACAGTAAGAAGTTGGAACTCAACCAGAGCCTTATTTCCTTTTAGACAGTCATAGTCAGCATATCCAATCCTCAGAAAATACTGAAAGTCTCTACTGGGGAGAGGTAAGAGCTGAAGCACCTCTCTCAGGAAAGGCCAAGTGAAGGTGGAGATACATATGCTTTCAAATAAAACAACCGCCTCAGAAAGACAAGGAAATAAGAGAATTTATGAGGTTTCAGTACAACAGAACTGTGAGCAGAGAACTTAAAAAGTAAACAGATCAGCATAATTTACACATTTTAAAACTATATATTTCATTCATAAATATCTTTTCTAATTAATAACCATTCCTAATATAACCATAAATATTCAAGTTGGTACTTGATTTTACTTTTTATCAGTTCATGTGAGTCCTGTAAGGATCAGTTCCTTCTGCCCAATGCAGTCATGTAAATGGTCTTCACTAATGGGTTGTGCAAAGGCCTTCATTACCTAGTTTGTTGTAATAAAACTTTAAAATTCTGCAACTCTCTTATACTTGTTGAAAGCCTGTAAAACAAAAAACCTGCAAGTGTTAGCAAGTCAACTGCAGAAGAGAAACGCAAATCACCACCTTCTAGTGGAGCTTTTAATTTATTTTTTTCTTTAAACACAATTCTGTTCCAAAGATAAACGTCCTTAAGATACTACTTTCCCTGAGAAGATCTATTCTCTGACTCTCCATTATATTTACATAATACATTACAGGAAATAAAGATTTTATATATATGTTTAATTGTCCCAACTTCATTAAACATCTAAAAATATCTAACCAGAGGCAACAATTTTTAACAGAAAGAGATTGTTATATCCAAGATCTGAAGAATTAACATGATGAACAAAGCAAGTTCTAAACAACTTTTAAGGCTGATGTTTCACTTCATCACTTGAATGAGGTAAATTCAGTTAATCAAAACTGAAGTTTTAACAAAAATAATCACATCATGGACAAAAATCCAAAAGCCTAATGGCCAAATGACAGTGTTAAAAAAAATCTCCAAGTATTTTTCTTCCTTCTCACTGATTTTTACATGTATAAATTTAAAACAGGACAAAATTTTGAATGCTGACTACGGCTGTTCTACAAGGAGGGGACTTACTCAAAGTCTAATGTTTACAACTGTTTCAAATACTTGCATCCAGCTTTCCCAAGATGGAATTTGAGATAACATAGAATGATGACCAAGGTTAACAGTCAACACGCCACATACTCAGTTTGATGGCATTACGTTTATCAGTATCACTATCAGTAATTCAGCCTTTAAAAAGCTACAGCTACATGTACACTAACGCCTTTCAACAGACCTTGAGTGTTGACACTTATGTTTTATGTGTTTTCTACTGTAGAAATAGTAAAAACTTACCTTCCAAAGGCATTTACAAGAGCAACTATTTCTTGACGTGTGAGCTGAAAACCTTTTGATGGGCTATGCTCAGGGAGGCTCTGTATTTCTTTCTCAGAAAACAAAATCTTCAGAGCAGTTCCTAAGCCTTGAGTCTACAAAAAAAAGTCCAGCGTTTTAATGTCAATGAGATCAGTCCTTCAAATACTCAGAAAACTAACAAAGTAAAAATTACTAATCCAGGCAACGGTAGTACCAGTTATTATATATTGACACACCCTCAACCCAACTGTACCCAAACCCGGACACTAATGCAAACACATGCCATCAATTGCCTATCAGGTTCAGTCACTTATTTCAAAACATTTCTTTCCTCAGGTAAACTTGGTCTTTTATTTTTTAAATCTCCTCCTTTCCCATCTTGTTTCTTCTCAGCCACAGCAGATGGACATGAAAATAGGTCTGTTACAACACTTCCAGCTCCCTTCTGCCCCTTACCTTACAGCTGCCCCACTGCTGCAAGAGCTGATGGATCAGATCTCCCCTTTTCCTCTCCCCTGCCTCTTCAAAGTCAAACTAAGTTTTATTATGAGGTATCAGAACATTTCTGCTTTCTCCACCTCCAGTCCCAGCGACAGACATTATCGTTCCAGTTTTAACCTCTATTTTCTATACAGCAATGGAACAGAAGAAGCTTTTTTCCTTTTAGATCAGGCTACAAAAACAACCACTGGATTCTGACAAAAAGTGGTTGAGGCTGGCTGCAAGAGGATTTTATAGGTCAGGAAATCCAGCCCTACTTCATTTTGTGTGAGAAGGAAAAAACAACAAGAGATCAGAAACATGAACGAGGACAGGGTAGGAAGAACTTGGGAAATTCAGTGGAGACCACTAAATTTTTTATGTTATCAATTTTTTTGAAAACCAAACTCTGATAAGCTTAATGCTATACAGCATTATAGTACTTTAGGCACCCCAAAGTAATAACTATTCTCAGCCTAGACTTAACATTAGTCTTGAGGTTTAAAATGTTCTTCATAATAAAAGAAAAATACTAAGTGTATAGAAAAAGTGTTTTTCAGCTTCCAGCTTTACTGTGCACCTCTGCATTCATTTGCTGCCTTCTGCACAAACTGTGGAAATCTGAATTACTGCTTCTTATTCTTCAACTTGGGGAGTTAAATCTCACACTGGATTTTCGAACAGTTAGGCAAATGCTGTATTTGCAGGAAGGCTTCCCACAGGTGATTCTACAAGGGTCATCTGATCATCTAACACAGATAAGATATTGACTGGCAATAAGACTTACTGAAATGCTTATCTTCTAACCTCCCCCTGCTTGCCACACTGACACACACTCACACAACGAAGTGTACCTGCAATTTGCCCCACAGCCGGCATTTGTCGCATCCAACACAATCCATTATGCGGGATATGTTCTTGAAATGTAACCTGAATTCTTCCTATCAGTTAAAAACGAAATAAAAGAGGTTAACCTTCTAGCTTTACAAAACCAGAAGGTAAACTAATCTAGTATCTCCAGAATTTCATTTCTCTTAATAAAACTGAACAAAAGCACCACCTTACGTGGTCAGGCCTTAAAGTGCTGCATAAACCCAGAATCTTACTTTTAAGACACTGCTAACAGTTACTTTCCCAAAAAAACTCCAAAAATACAATACATGCAGGGTAACACTTGCATTCTGTACACTGAATTTCTACCCACTTTCTCAGCATTTTCTGAGCTGTAAGCCCTGTATCTGTGTCCTTTCCCAATTTTATTTCCATTATTCAAATCCCTTTTGACCCAACCTACCTTTTTAACAAACAGGCAAACAAATTACAATTCATAAAAGACATTTTCTGTCCAAGGCTATAGTTAAATTGTTGCTTTGCAGCTTCAGTCAGAGTGGAAGCAAGCACAGCACAGAAGTAATTAAGATGATCTCATTTAAATATTTAAGGTCAGAAAAACAGCAGCTGGGCCAAAAAAACCCCACTGGCATGTTTCCAATAGAATTCTTTCTAATGCTGATGAAATTGCATACTACCACTGAAATAAGTATTAAAAGTGTTAGTAAGTATTAAAACAGACCTTTATTACTGAGCCACACACCAAGCGTAGAATTGTGCATGCCAGACTGAACACCAGCATGTTAACACTGGAAGTTGTCAGGTAGTAAAAGCATTCACAGAAGGTTCCCATATCTAGGAGCTACGTTTTCCTAACGTTAAGTATAATACTATATCATGTTATATTATACTGTATAAGCCATCTGTTTTTTAAGCAAACATCACTGTTTGGGTTTTTGTTTTTTTTTTTTTTTTTTTCTTTTTCAGATACTTATGTGAAATATGTACTATATTTAAAGAACACCATTGCATCTACTGGCAATTCAACTCATTTGCCTCACCACAGTCCTGATGATAGACCCAAGGCACTAAACCAGAGATTTCAGTTTGCTTGGCTCAGGACAATGCTTCGTATTAATTTACTGTAAAGTTGATTAAGAAGCCTTAGATATAATTCTGTAAGATTTATCCCTGCCTCCTCCTACTCACAGCAGTATCCTTCTGGTAGGTAGAAAGGTCTTCTAAAACAACACAACTTAATCAAAATGGGTATTTTGGATGTCACTCAGAAAACAAGCTTTACCTTTAAGGACTTGGCTCCTTTTTTATCTCCAGCAAACATGGATTTTTCATCAAAGTGCATATGGAAAGACCTAATAAAGACAAAACCAAAAAAAAAACAAAAAAAAAAACACCAACAAACCCAAACACTGGCATAAAGTAGTGTTCCATCAGACAGCTGATGCCACCAGTGTAAAATACTTTTCAGAGTTTCCAGTCTTTGCACAGTAGCTCTGAATGGTATCAGTTTTACTACTCCATAACTGTAGCTTGAAATTTGTTATTTATAGTTTTGTTGAGCATTTTCTTCATTTCCACTGATCAAGTTTTCTAATATACACTTAAATTGCCTTAACATTTGCCTTTCAGTCAATTGTCATCTGACTACATCTCACACACCCAGGCAAGACTATGATGAGGGACAGCAATGAAGCCACACAGGATGTTAACAATCACAAGAATTATCAAGAAAGTGAGCAAAGGAACTGAACTACAGAACCACACAGAGTGTAAACAGAAGGAAGAAAGGATGGTTTAAACCCCAGAAGTTAAGTCCATGATAAAAGCTGGACTACTCCCTGGATTGTTACAAGAATACATGTGCTCTTCCCCTTTTCAAAATCTATCATGTGCCTCTTATACTGAAGAATCAGAGAAAGCACCAAATCAGAAGTAACTCATGGTATCATTTTTTTTTCCTTGTGTTTATTTATTATGTTGTTTGTTTGTTTGTTTCAATTTTTGGTTTGTTTTTTTGAAGACAGGTACATTCAAACCTCCAAATTATTGATCTCTTCTCATCAAATGTACAAACTGCTCATTCCCTCCCATTACTTAATTCTATTTCTTCAATCCATTCTATCTTGCCCTATCCTATCAAGATGTCATCTATTCTCACTTGTGAACATAACTTAACATCACACTATTGATAAAAAAAAAAACAATGCCTTACTTTGTATCCCTGAAGATATCTAGTAAGAGAGCTTTAGATTCAGCATCCTCGTGGCCATTTCCAGTGTAAAGGTCAACAACAGAACGCTCGAAGTATGGGGCAACCTTTGATAAAGCACGCAGCTCTATCAAATATAAGAAATACAAATTTTTGAGCCTTCTTGGTCCTTCTCCTTTTGTTTCAATAGGGTCAAAGCGGCGAGTGAACTCTTTCACATTGGGTCCCCAGCGAGGTTTTCCCCAGGTTTCTGCACAGAGGGGAAAAATAGGGACAGGGGGAATAAAGTATACATGTTTAGAAAAATAAAGCAACTAAGTATACACCAAAACTTTTCAGAAAAAAATACATGTTACAGATATTGTAAAATTCCATTTAGCAATTTGACTTAAATTACCTTCAAGAAGATAATTTGCACACAGATGCAAGTTGATGCTAGCATGAAGTCCAGAAATTAGTTTATAAAACACTCTTTTCTCAAGGCAAAGACCTGTCCAGGGAAAAAAGACAAACAGGTCCCAAGCTAAATATATTCATTTTAATGCATTATTTCCCATATCTTGACACTTCAGTGATGCAAGTCTGCATCACTTAAGCTTTCAAGAGTTACAATTACAGTAGAGCATTGTTAATAAGCCCCTATAACCATCACAGGAAAAGTTTCTCTCTTATTTTTTAGATAAAGAAGTACTAAGGATGAAGTTCCACATTTCTTATTTGATATTTTATTGTTTTAGTAAATACAGTCAAATATGTATCTGATCATCTAATATAGCTAAATTACCACACAAAAATAAGATGCTTACATTGTTTGAGCAATGAACTTGAAACAGTCTTGAATTTTGACAGTCTGGAAACCAGAACTATACCATGATTCATCCTCATTAGAATTTAAACTACTATCGAATTACAGTAGCGACCTTACATAAAAAAAACCACTACGAAAAACAACAACCCCCCCCACCCCCCCAAAATATTATGGCATTGGTAAACAGCAAAAATATTTCTTCCCATCTGTACTGTAAATTCCCTGAAGGTTTGTTTTCTATCATTGTGATAGAGCAAAAATTTGAAACATGTGACTTAAATGGATACAGACTCAAGCAGAAACGCAATTGCATTAAGTGGCCAAAATACAATTTAAGAGCAGAAATCACTTATAATACCATGTAGAACCAGAGACAGAGACTACTCTTGGAATTTAGGAGTTTATTCATTTCTCAGGATTATGTCTGGGTGAATTCTCTGCCAATCCAATCTCCACAAATGGAAACAGGAAGAGCTGATGGTGAAATTTATCCGTGAGGCTGAGATATGGCCTCTTTTACAGACATCATATTTTAAAAAGCATGTAAATTTGTACACTTCCCTACAATAGCACCAGTTAGAGATTTCCAACTAGACAGATAAAGGCTTATGAAAGGTGGAATGAACTAAGTTTAAAACTTCATTAATTTACTTTTCTGCACACCTCCAAAATGCAATTTTGATTGCTAGCACTGTAATAATAATTTCCATTTAAATAAGAATAAAATCCAAATTGCTTTGCCTTCTGAATATACATTATACTTATGTTAGTGTATATACTGGGAACAGAGTCATCAAAAACTTTGATGGTTTTAAGAGCTTTTTTCAAATAAAAACACTTAGCAATGTTACTAATAATAGTGTCCCTGCTTAAATGTCTAAAATGAGCAGAAAATTCAAAATAATTGGTATTGAAATTAATTCCTCCTTTATAAAAGATAAAACACTGAGGGGTTTAAGGAATATGCCATCTAAGTGACTGAGATTTCTGAAGTAAAAAAAATATTCTTTGAATGACACTTAGTCCTGCACAGTTTATGAAAAACATTTGGCGAGATTAAAAAAATGCTAGTGTTTCTTCAGGCAAATTTAACATAATATTATTATCAACATAACACAACCAAGAACCTTTACCTTCTAGCCATGTGTAGAAAGATTCTCCTGTAAATATAAAGTATGTAGTTAAATGAAGAGTATTCATTTTCAATATTATAGTATCTTTATGTTACTATGCATACCAACATTAGCTGCCATTTGGATATAAATAGCTAAATTATTTAGCTAAATCTGTTGAGGCTAGGAGAGCTACAAGCATGAGTGTGACTATGCCACCAGTCAGGGCACTCCGAGGTGTACAGAAGCACAAACCTAATGATAGACACAAGTGGTGAAAGATGTGATGGAAGAGTGTAATTATATCTTAGACCCTTTACCTTCACTGTTACTGTCTGAAGGTTTTAAGTAGGCTTAGACCTTTTGCCCAAGAGCTTTCAGTTCCCTGAAAAGTCTTAGTCTGTCTCACTGTAGAAAGCCCCAACTCATTTTCTCCCCACTCTCTCCCCACCTCCCCAAAATCAAGAACATTCTCAATGAAGACAAAAAACTGTCTCTCTTAAAGGATCTGACATCACTATCAATGAGGCTCTGGAGGAGACCCAGGAATACATTTGTGCATCTCCAGTTATCTCGCTAGTGACATTATCACAACACATACTCTGTTAAACAGATAAAAAACAACAACAGAACTGTATATTGCTCCTATCCACTCCTTCCCCCTATTCCAAATGAAAGAATTATCCTAATAGAAACATTTTTCTTATGACCTGCATAAAAACAACTTTCCTGCCCTCTAATGCAATAGCAATAAAGTGAATAAATCAGATGTCTAAAACTCTTTAATGCTTACTTCCATTTCTGCAAGCCAAGCAAAATAAGATGACTTACCATCATCTCCTCCTTAGGGTGGGGAGAAAAAAAAATTAAAAATCCATAAGCATTAAGAAGATAATTTTCACAGCAAAGTAGTAATGAAACACAGACTTTACTACAAACATTGAAAAAGTGCAAGAAGCCTTATCTAAAAAACTCCAAAAGTCAACTTTCATCCTCTTCCTCCCCAAGCCCATCTGAGACTAAACACATTCTAATGAAAGTCACTAAGAATTTAGAAGTCTTAGCAGCAGATGATTTACATATTCTTAAAAGCTATGTTTTAAGCTTCAGAAAGATAAGAAGTTGTCTTCTTCAGTTCACATTACTAAACAATCTGACCAATTTTCCTGTCTGAAAACCTGATCCCTGAGTTGAACTGCTCTTAAATTTAATTTTGTGCGTAATAGCAATAAATTATCCCCATATCCATAATTACTAAAAGCTGTCTTGCTTTTCTAATGTCTATTGATGATTTCTAACTCAATCTTCTGGCTAATAGTTAATTTTTAAGAGTCATGACATACACTGACAGCGGAAAACTGATTCATTTGGAACATCAAGTTTCAATTTAAATTTGAAAACTTAAAATCCAAGTCATTGGCACACTTTTCTTAACATCAAGGCTAACAACTGAGCCTTCCTAAGTAACCACGCTTTCTTCAAATAATGCAATTATTTGTACATTTGTAATCCGTTAAACGTTATGGCTGGAAAAAGTACACCTACATGGTGCTAGGATGAATATGAGCTAAAGTGATTAAATTAAATGCTCCACAAAAAAAATACCAAAGGAAGAATACAAAAGTGCTGAAATTTTTGTTGGAACTTTAACTCCTTCCCATTCACATTGGAAAATTACTGTGACGCTTAGTAAACAGTTTGAGACTGACTTTAGTTTTCACATTAGCTCCCCTGACACCAATAAGCCTATTCATATACCTAAGATTACATGTGTGTGTAGTCACCTATCACAAACTTTAGTCTAAACCAAAGAATCATAAAGTGGTTTGGGTTCAAAGGGACCTTTAAAGGTCATCTAGTCCAACCCCCCTGCAGAGAGCAGGGATATCCTCAAGTAGATCAGGTTGCTCAGAGCCCTGTCCAACCTGACCTGGAATGTTTCCAGAGATAGAAAAATGGACAGCTACTTCTACAGAGGAAATTAAAAGAAGCATAAAGCACACCTAGAGACTGGAGATTATTACTTTTATCACTTGTACTGCAATAGTCACTCTGCTAAAAGAACTGCATTAGAAAATGAAACAGGCAAGACCCACCCCTACTAGGCGCCAGTGGATTTAAAGGACGATAGACAGATCGAGGCCTAGAAAATAAGTTAGAAAACACAAAAATCAGTTTTATGCTAAACTGAGTTGCAAGTAGAAGAAACAGGCTTCCTCCCCCTCCCAATTACTTGAAGCAGTTTTCTTCGTAGATGCTGTTCCACACTCTCCAAGCAGAAGGCCCCTTGTATCCAGTGTAGCGTTCTGGATTCAGCAGCAAATCCACATACTGCGCATCTGGAGATCTCTCATCTAAATAGGAAACATTTTGTTACATATTCTAACCGATCCATTAAAGACTTAACTTTTAAAAAGTCACACAAATATAAATAAGAGGTGTCATGCTGTTCTGTCTTCTGATTGAATTATAACTGTATTTTTAAGTACAAGGCATTTATACACACTAAATAGAAAGCTCAAAAGCATATAATTTGTTCCAAAGACCCTTGTGTGGCCATAATGTCTGCAATGTCTGAAAACCTTCTACGTGGCTTCTTCAACTCCACCACAAAAACTTGTCATGCAATGTGTTCTCTCGCCCTATGCTAAGACATAAATGGTGCTTTGTTTTAAATGGGCTTCAAAAACAGGGTTTATTTGTCCAACAGTATTTCGTTGGGGGGTACAATATTGTATATTTATTTTTTTTCCCTTTTTTCCCCACCAATAGCCTTGTATACTGGCAGAAAGTCCAAATCACATTGCTTAACTGAAGAAGCTTTCAGCACATTACAGAAGGCTCTGTCGGTTGTGGCAAGAAACATGTTATTTAAGCAGCATTTCAACAAGATACACCCTCCTCTCTAAAGTTCATTACAAATTCAGGCAACACGTACAAAGAGTTGTGAAACAGTACTCTCTGCTTTAAAACTCTGTATGAATAGAAACCTAAGTTTTGAGGTACAGCCAGTAAAAAGCAGGAAGAATTCCTTCTTCTGAAATTCTAAGTCAAGACCAACTTATGCTTAAGAAAACCCCACACACAATACAAGCCAGTAGTCCAGACACTTATTCAAAGGGAATAGACCAAGCAGTGCCACTATTTCCTCAGATGCTGAAAAAAGCCACAGAAACAGAGTGAAAACTGCTCTAAAAAGAAGAGATGATTCTGCATGAGCAGTTAAGCATCACTTCAGCAGTAGTAGCAAAAACAAAGGCAGGCAACAGACACATGATGCACAACAACACAGTGCCAGATGAGACAAAGACAAATTACAGCTTTATTTATTTTTTTGACAGCATGGCTAACACAAACAGTTCCTACACTTCCAGGTCACTTAAGGTCTTCCCCCCCACCCCCTTCTTGTTACCCACATACAACTGAAGTTTTTTTCAGCTAGATCAATTCCCTTATCTAGTTTATCATTAAGCCAAACAAAAAGCTAGCAAAAGGTAAAACTGATGGTAAGGTTTTTGTGCTACAGTTGAAGGAATTAAGAGCTCTCTCACCATCAGGGAGAAAGGAGAGGAAGAGAACAAGAGTTTTACCTCCTCCCAGTAGTTATTCTCTCTCACCCCTCCCTGCTCCAGCTCACAAACTGACCTGATAAACCAGTTCACCACAACAATATGAGAGATGGGAAGGAGATGTCAACTTACTTTCCCGCTATTCACGTAAGCTGAACCAGCTTACCATGCAGAAAGATGCACGTCAGAGCTAGTGCAAAAAAAGCACTGGAAGAACCCAGCTGAGGGCAGTACAGCCTCCTTCAGCAGAGCATGATGTAAGGAGAGACAGAAGTAGAATCAGGATCTACTTAAGCTAGCATTAGTTCTAAAAGAAATGCTCCTGGACTAAACCTTTCCCAACTGAGTTCTCTTAAAAATCTAGGCAGGCAGCTTGAAGATAGCAGAGACTACAGCAGCTTACTATATACGACAGTTCAGATCTACAGTAATGCTCACCAACTATTTGTTACAGAAATAGCTTATACAGAAAATGTTCACAGGTAAGACACAGTAGAAGTATTGTAAGAGCCACAGCTGTTAAGCCCATTACAGCTGCTACTTTCTCAGGTGACCCCAAACAATAGCCTAAAGGTATATTCAACCGTCTTGCATTATGCCCTAAGTCTTCCTGGCATAGAAAGCTTTCTAAGGTATTTATTGAAAAGGCCTTTAGCAATCATTCGTGAACTTGGCAATTCTCATGTTTACCTGAAAAACATTCCTTTGACTTTTGAATGTTACAAGCAAATAAAAAGACTCACATATGTGGAGCAGTGGGAAGTCACAATTCTAGTATCCTAGCACTTTAACAATAAGAAAGCCCTTATTTTTAAGAGTGAACTTAGTGCAGAGATCATTCAAAAACACAGTAAGGCTGGAAGAACAAACTCAGTCCAAGCATAGACAGCAGAATAGCAACAAAAATACTGTAGTAATAAAACTGAATCAGCTGCAAGTAATTTGTCTTATATTTGTGCTAGATGCAACTCTTTTGTGAGAAGCTTTAAAAAAAAAAAAAAAAAACCAAAGCTAAACCACTCCCATTTACCTTCTTTGCTGCCACGAGTCTCCTGTTCACTCTAACAGGAGGCAACAGTGAGCGTGTACTGTGTAGACTGCCAAATTATCCTTGTAAAAAAATAGCATTTTGAATGTAAGACCACAAAAACTCTAACATCTCGATTGAGTACAAAATTAAAACCTCTTAAAAATGTCTATTTGCAGAGAAACTATAATCTTTTGCATTTTATCTTGAGACACAAAATATAACAAACACTCCAAATAAGCTTAAAAATTTTACCATCAAGTTCACAAAAATGATCCTGTGAATCATCGTATCTTGCCCAGTCAATGAAAGCCTCCTTACTTTGGTTACTGAGGAGGAAAAAAATACATTTGATTTTAAACTTTTAAATTAACAGCATCAATGAGAACTACTGAAAGAAACACAATCCGTATATAGTAGTTAACTTGGAACTGAATTCTGAATTACTGTATCTGAAACTAGAGAATATATGGATATATCAATTGAACCCACAGAGATTCAAGCAGGCTTCAACTGCAATACTTTAAAAAGTCATCTTGTTGTTAAGACAGCAAGAAAGATTTCACCAACGTTGTTTGAACAAACCGTGCATCGGCAGTGACTTCTCATCCTTCAGTAAGATCTTGGTAAAATACTTTCAGAGCATGTGTTTATAACACTTTTCAAAGTACTACTTCAGCAGCTGTCACTTTGTGGGGGATGGAGGAATCATCATATTTTCACAGCCTGTATCTCCAATGAGATCTACAATGGATACCCTTGCTTTTTACTGGGACACTGATGTCTAAATGCCCCTTCAAAGTTAAATCACTCTATGAATATGATTCGTCTTAAGCCTTTTAAAAAATAGTGGTATTGCACTCTCTAGCATTTTTAAAGGTGTACTGTACCAGAGGTACAAGTACTTGGAAGTTCCCACACTGAAACACAAACAATGCCAAAAGCTGGATGCTTTCTTCTATGCATGTGAGCACACTCCTGACAGCAAAATGTAGGCAAAATTAAGATTGGGAATTCTGCTCCAGGGTGCAGTGAAGCACCCTGAAATAATGAAAACAACCTATTCTGTTTGATGAAATTAGTAGTAGCTCAATTCTACAAACAGGCAACTCTATAACGAGACACATTTGTAACCTTTTGCCAATTCACAGTGGGAGACTTTACAGTTGGCATTAGGAGAGGAACTTCCCCAGTAATTACTAGCAGGCAAGATTTGACAGTCTCAAGAAACATGGTTGATAAACGAAAATAATCCAAAACCATGAGGATGGTGCACTGCTATGTAGAGAACATGGACATTTGCCTGCAAAGCACAGACTCTTCCTGCACTTGCAGGATTCATCATCTGCCCTCTCCCAACTTTGCCTATCTTACTCTCACCAAAGGCAGTCTCTTTAGCTCTCTGTATGCATATTCAACCTCAATCTTTTGCCCTACAGGGGTGGAGGAGAGTTTCTTATTTCCCTTTAAAAAAAAAAAATGGATAAGAGCTCTACCCAGTTTGGTTTAAAACACTGCACAGCAGGCAGCAGCAGTCGCTTTTTCATGGCAGTTCCATTTTGCCAGATGACAGGCAAGAGTTTCAACATCTCTACCAGGTACATCTGCTGATATCTGTGGTCAAAGGCACCACACCTCTCTATCAGCAGTGTGAACCAATTCTTCTATTTCTACTTTTTAAAGGTGAGGTATCTAGTACAATGCAGCTTCTTTAAGTGCTGCTCCACACACTTTCCTATTCTGCAGGATGATGGGCAACATCATCCTGCAGAATCCCCCCCCCAACCTTGACTATGCCGTGGAATAAGCAAGATCAGGGAATTGATCCAAGCTAAAAATAACTTTTCCAACAACAGAAGTAACACACAAGCTCCCTGATTTGGCTCACTGAATCATCACAAACAGGCAAATCGCTGTAACAGAAGGATGGGGCAGGACAGAACCCCTTAATCCAGCAGTTAAAGAACAAAGTTTGATATTGGTAAAAGTAGAAAAAAAAGATAGGTTTATTTGCAAGTTTCCTCTGATGCTGTTTACCTCTTTCAAATAATATCAAAGTGGGTTTTTTTAACTCTTGCTGCTTTAAGATAACCTCTTGCAAATAATATCAAAGTGCGTTTTGAGTTGTTTTAAATCTAGTTATCACTTAACACCTTTTCTTTCAGATATCCCTGCATCGTTTCACATATAATCTCAAACGGGCTATGGAAAAAATGAAAAACAAAAATCAGCACATTGCAAAAATGAGACAAAATTAAATGCTCCTTTGTTACCATTTTTGTACTATTGTTGTAAAACACAGCATACCTTAAGGTACTGTTGACAGCTCCCAGTTTGTTAGCTTGCTCACAGTCTTCCAATTCTTTGGAATTATTTGCCACTTTTGAATACTGTAAGAAAGTTCATATTTAATATACAAATGAATTAGATAAAATTCTGAGAATACATGCTCTGAAAGGTATTTCCAGTTTTAGCAGTGAATTGGCTGGAATCAGCTAAAATCTCCAGATTCTAGAAGCAGTAAGTAATTCTGGAACATTTTCCTATTTTTCTTCATTTAATTTCAGCAGGCCAATTTCACTTAGTGGATTTAATCACCACAGAAAATTCAGATCAATATGTCAAAACATTTTATTGTTGTTTAAATTAAATGGAGTTCTGAAGTGTTTCAGTTCCTTATCTACATTCTTGTAAAAGGACCTTAGAAGACAAGCAATATCATACCTACAAATATACCTTGTATTTTGCAAGCATAATCATACTCCAAATTTTCTGGTCACTTCAGTACGAAAATGCATCAGTTTTAGCCATTTTCCCCTCATGTTTCATTTAATCTTACTCATTGGCATGCTTTAGATGTGTACAGGTCTGGAAGAGGCTTTTCAAGCTGAACTCAAATTTTGATTATTTTAAAACCAGAATAGAAGTATAAGCTGAACTCTGATTCTACAGTATTTTAAAAAAGTAATCCACTAAAATAGGCTTACTATTAAAGTACTTCTAAGGAAACCATTTGAAGAATTAAAGATTAAATTCCACTATTCTACAGTAATATGTTTATGACAGCAGGAAATTTTTTAAATCTGTCAGCTTAAAAGTAAAAAAATCCTTAAAGTTTTGGAATATAATAGACAGTATCAGTGCTCTCTTAAAAGACAAACCAACCAAATTTCCTGCTTTTTGGGAGGTTTTGGGTTATTTTTTTTTTGTGTGTGTGTGTTTTCTTTTACAGACTGAGCCTTCTCTTTACACAAATTTCTGCCTTCTCACAGTACTTAAGAAATACAGAAAAATATGTAACAAAGTGATAGCTTATATAAAGTTAAATCACTAGCTTCCCTTCACTTCAGGGCACATATATATTGACAGGAAGGATTACTATCTCAGCTGAAAATAAAAATGTAGGCTAAAGGTTTTGGTAAGAAATAGTAACCAACAACCATAATTTCATAAATTTTAAAAGGAAGAATAGTTCATTTCTGAGCACAGACTTGTGGTCAAGACACTAGAAGCAAAGCACCACCACCACAATACATATCACAATACTTCTCAAAAAAAGAAAGGATTTAATGAAAACTGTTCAGGTGAGTAAGCAAGATGGCTTGCTTTAAAAATGCATTTGCGAAAACAAATACAAGGAAAAACAGCAGAGCCTAGTGAAGACCAAAGAAATGAAGATTAAAATACCCTAATAATTTAAACCTTGCTAGGGGCCTTGCCCATACCAAGTATTTACTCTAGAAGGAACTTCTCACTCAGTTTTCTTTAATTTGTCAGGTATGGAGTCTCACTCTTTACCATCACACAAATGTTAAATGGAAAAATCTGAACAAAGAATGATTCTGACCTACAATGAAACAGATACGGCTGATGAAATAACATATGGAGATGCTGAAGTAAATATTCTGCGTGCCTAGAGTTGCAAGCCGATCCCTACCCTGAAGTGAAAAAAAATCACTGCCAAGAAAATAATCCTAAATTTAAGGTTTAAAACAGAATGAACATCCAAGTCTCAAAACCTGCTTGAGCAGGTCCAGGAGGGCCATAAAGATGATCAAGGGGCTGGAGCACCTTCCCTGCAAGGGCAGGAGGAGACAGTTGATGTTGTTCAGCCTGGAGAAGAGAAGTCTCTGGGGAGACCTTATAGTGGCCTTCCAGTACTTAAAGGAGGCCTACAGGAAAGATGGGGAAGGACTCTGTCTGGGACTGGAGTCATAAAATGAGGGGTAATGGCTTCAAAGTGAAAGAAGGTAGATTCAGCTTTGATATTATGAATAAATTCTTTACTATGAGGGTGGTGAGACACTGGAACAGGTTGCCCAGTGAAACTGTGGCTGACTCTCCCTGGAGTGTTCAAGGCCAGGCTGGATGGGGCTTTGAGCAACCTGGTCTGGTGGGAGGTACCCCTGCCCATGGCAGAGGGTGTAGAACTAGATGATCTCTAAGGTCCCTTACAAACCAAAACATTCTGTGATTCTATAAAAACATGTTGTCAGGCTTCATTATTCTCCAGTGTTTAACAGCAACATCTACCAGATCAGTGTTCCATGACCACTAACTAGATCATAACAAAGTATCTGTTTCTGCCAAAACAGGATCTCCTAAAAGCACTTTCTGGAAGAAAACAGAAGAGAGATGGACAGAAAGTAAAGTATTACATTCAGTCTTATAACTTTTGAGTTACTGCATCCTGTCCCTTGCTTAAACGTTTAATACAGCAGCTGCCATGTCAGTTCTTTAATGTCTAGCCCCCCAAAACGTGTTCACTACTCAAACGAAACAGGACTACAGAAACGGAAAGTACTTTGAGCCTCTCCAGCAACATTTCAAAAAGCTTACATTGGTGCCAAGAATTAAAAAGATCCTCTATTGCTAAGTGCACTTCTGTGGGGCAGCTGTGCAAGTGTAACTCTGGTCTTCATGGCTAAATGAGCTTTCAAAAGAACTGCTCTCTCTATGGTTCAGCAAACAAACAAAAAAATCCCCCATGAAAGCCTAAATAAAGCTCGATGTTTACAAGCTCATCTACATTAGGAGAGAAGGGCAAGGGGAAACCACACAGTAGCCAAGCACTGAGACCACAGAAAATTTTGCCACACTACTCTATCCTGAGTATATCTACTCAAGAGATTATAACTCTCATTATTAAAAAGAAGCTTTTAGCTGTTTTCACCTATCCAAGGCAGACACTATAGGAATGAACGACAGAATCTGGACGTGACCCCAGAGTAAGATCACCTTTTTTTTCTTTTTAAGCCAGTACTTTAAGGATAATCCACAAGATGCAGGATCAAGCACAGTACTTGCATAGTCCTTGAAACAAAACATTCATAGGAAGATGAGTTTTATGTTTCCTTAAAAGGTAAAGTAAATTATATTGTCAATTTTTAATTGGCTCCAAGAAAGATTTTTAGCCAAGTCACAAATAGTAAGAAAATGGTGTAGGTAAGATTTGTGTCAGTCCTGATGACAATTTTACTGCAGAAATATTTCATTTTCTCACAGGGAAGCAGCAGACATCAGTGTCTTCGTCTGCTACAGATCAAAGGTGCAGAACTGCCCACCTTTGAGTACTGTACCTGGTTGCAACAACCTACAAGGCAAGTCAAAGGAAACAACTGCAGCAAATATACTAGCAAATGACAGCTTCCCAAACAAGCCATCCTACTTTATTGTGGCGAAACCAAAAGGTGGCCGATTTTTCACTTCCAAAGTCCAATTCAAGATGCTCATGTGAAGTATTTAAGAACAGCATACACTTTGGCTACTAATTAACATCTTATTTGCAGCTCTCAAGATTAATCCATCAGGAAGCCCAAATGCCTACTACAAGAATCCTTTCTAAAACTTCTGAAGACTTAAAATGCCTCTTTAGGAGGCATTACAGTATTCCAGAACTGTCTTTTTCCACAATCAAGCTTATAAGATAAGAATCAATGAAAAAGAAATGCCAACAGATTATCCAGATAAAACTCAAGATCTTCTGCCTAGATACAGTGCCAAACTTTTCCTAGAACAACTACTGCTGCTTGTGCTGAAATGGTGAATGACTGACATTCAAGTCACGTCAGTGAGAAATATGTTTCTTCTATGATCATCAGAAGCATTTAAATGAAGAGGCACACTTTACTTCAGGCTGAGCTTAACAACATCTGTATGAAGAGATGAGACTTCTTCCTGAGCTAAAGCCTGGACAGAGTTGCCTGCACTGTTCATGGCAGCAGGACACAGAAGTCATCAATTCACAAACGCAATATTCCTCTCAGCCACCTTAGGTAATCTTTTGTGCCATAAGTCTACACCTAATGCTGACGGGCATTTATGATACAGTGAAGTACACTCCGATACCAAGTTATACATGAAAGTAAAAGTGGAAAGCTACATACAGGAACTGATTAGTTACATTAAAATAACTTAAGCCTGAAGATTTGTAATAAGAGGTCATACAGCTACTGTAAAGATAAGATTTAAAAAAAAAAAAAAAAAAAAAATCAGAAACAACTTAGAAAATTAACAACTACTTACTTTATTAGAGCTCCCAGCCTTAATTCCAACAGGTATTTTGCTCTAAAACCAAAAAATAAATCACAGATTTTACACTGTTCATAGAAATTATGCTTGATTAAAATCTACAAATTAAATAGAATTCCTGCAGAGGTCAAAGCAAAGTTACTTTTAAATAATTAACTTTCTCCTTTGCCTTCTCAACACGTTATATCCAAAACGATTTTAGAGCTTAGAATAGACAAAGTTATTTGTTTTACTGGTAAAATGACTAAGACCTTAGAATACTTTAGCTGTATTTCTGCTTTTGGAATGGAAAATAATTCTATTGTTATTCTTTTATTTAAAATTAAGTTCTCATTAGTAAATATTGTTTGTATAGTATTATTCACAGCAAATTATCAAACTTCTTAACCAAATAACCTTTTTCCATTTTATATTATTTGATCCATACCTCAGGACAAGGCTCTACATGGCAATCTTTGATAGAACAATGACCATCATCAGCCCAAAATGGACAGGGTCTCTTCAGGTTGACCTAAGCATACAAAACAAAGTTCACAATCAATACTTACATAAGGCAACTTTAAAAGAAAGGGCTCTCACATCATAAACTCCTTTCAAATTAAATAAAAGGATACAAGGGAAAAGGGTTGAATTTAGTACTTTGAGTCTAGGGGGTTTTCTTGGGGTTTGGTCAGTTGGTTGGATTTTTTAACTGCTCTCTCTCCAAGTATATAAGTTGAAACTTGCTACACTGGGCTTGTTAGTGATAATGGTCTCCAGTGGACACAAACACATAGTATATTAAAGCACAAATTAAATCTCTCACTGCTAATAGTACTTCAAAGCAGCAAATAAACTACTGAAAAGAAGGTAAATCAGACTCCAGGGGAAGTTTAGGTTGGAAACAAAGAAAAATTTCTTCCCCCAGAGAGCTGTAAAGCACTGGAACAGGCTTCCCGGTAAAGTAGTGGAGTCATCATCCCTGGAGGTATTAAAAGATGTGTAGATGTAGTTTAGTGGTGACCTGGCAGTGCTGGGTTAACAGCTGGACTTGATGCTCTTAAAGGTCTCTTCCAACCAAAATGATTTTATATCCAGACTAGCACATAAGTTTACTAATTCAAATAAGTGCTTGGATGATTTCAGATTTCAAGCAATAAAAGTGGGCAATCTCTACTACACATCAAAGCTAGTCAGTGAAGAATGAGTACCATATTGGCCTCTAATTTGAGAGCTGACATAGTACAAATAAAAGCCAATGAAGAGAAACCACTTCAGAAACATTACCAGTAAATGCAGTGATGATTAGTGCTTCTGTTTGTCAACAAATGACACAATAAAGGCAGGGATTATCACATATATTAGTATATACTCCATTAAAAAAATAAAAATCCCAGCTTCCCTTTACAGTAACCTTACACATACTACCAAACATTAGTGATAAACACTTTGACATCACCACTCCTCTAAACTGAAGACTACAGACTAAAGGTTTTCCTGCATGATCAACCAGGAACACTGCAGTAGTACACTGTCTTTGAAATCTAACTTTACGAGTAAAATACAGAGCATTTATCCTCAGTAGCAACACTATTTTCCAGATAAAATGTCAGTCTTAAAACCTTCAAAGAGAAAAAAAATCACCAAACACACAAAACAAAAACTACTTCTATTCTTTTACTTTGTTTTCCTTAAGCATAGCTTGTACTATTCTGTTAATAAATACTATGCATGAAGATACTCAATTGAAGTCACTTCTTATATCCAACAAACTATCTTAAATGATGTATCACTTCTTAGTTGAAACTATTGCAGACAGTGAATTTCATTCTGCAGTCAGGCAGCACAAGAGTCCTATAAAATGCACAGCAAAATTAAGATGAATACCCTAAAGATGGCAGCAGAGCAGTTTCAACACAAAAATTTAAGAATTACAAATGTGCTTATAAAAATTATTGAAATCCATGAATCTGAAGTCAGAATACTAATCCTTATGCTAGCTTATGGAAAAAAAAAATACATACAAACCTATATAGTAAATAGTCACACACTATAAAGAACAGTGTTCTCGCTATACCTAACAGGTTAAAAGATTGAAACTAAATACTTCATCAATTCAATCTTCAGAAAAACATGTTTTCCCCTTATAAATAGGAACATTTTCCTAATTCATGTAATTTATATCCTATACTTCCACTGTGTATAAGGAGAAAAAAACAGAAAACAATGTTTAAACATCTAGTACAGTGGTATCAGAGCAGCCCCTTAGGCAAAAAATTGGCAACTCTAAATTCCAAGCTCTGATGAACTTGGAAGGCCACTGCATGTGGTACTTGAAATGTTCCTGGTAAAAGAAACATACTACTCAGTCTTTTAATTTGGAGAAAAACTGAAGTCACTGAGCCATCTTAAACAATCCATTACAAAAAAAAACCAAAACCAAACCACCTTTATGCTTTGAACACATTTAACTGGCAGGGTACCTTTATACCAGATCAATGATTTGCTTTAAGTGGTCTGTTTTGGAGGGAATACAGTAATAAAGCTCAGTTGCTACATTCACTGGATTGTCAAACAAGAACCTCTGCAAAAAAAAAAAAAAAAAAAAAAAAATCCAATTCACATTTTTCCCCCAGCATTATATACAGTATACTAAGCATAAGGAAAACTAGATCAAAATGCCTCTGATACAAAGCAGGAACAACAGAAAGAATGTGAGATGAAATATAGCCAGATTTTACTCTCCCTCCAGTCTATTCCCTCAATTTTGACAGCTAAGAAAAATCAAAACTATGTGCCAAAAGTAAAGAAACAACCCTTAATACCTGAAGGATAAAATGTTCGAGGCACTACATACCCAGATGAAAGCAAAACAAAAAGAATTCCCTCTTCAAGTGTTCTGCCAATACCACAAAAGATGGTCAAAGAGAAAAACTTCATGTTTGAGGCTCAGCTGCCCTTCATGATGCTAAATCCTCTAGCAAACCTTTCAGCAAGTAAGTTCTTTCTGTATTTTCAAAACTCACATACAAAGGTAACTGCTACGTAACATCTGAAGGAAAAACTGTTTCCCAGGTTTCCATTTTGATTTACCTATTCGGCATGACTGAGAATTATAAATTCAGTTTCAAAATGTTAAAGAGATTCCTCAGTTAAAAAACCCCTAATGAGATACTAAGCAGATGGTATGACTTCTTAAGAGTGATGACAACTGTCTTCTAGTTACAGGTCAAGCCATGTTAGCATAGATACGTTAGAAGCAGATGTACCTATTTAGGTTCCTTCCCCCTGCCCCTGCCCCCTATTTCCTCTATTCAGTCCAGAAAAATCATCCTTGGGGGGGGGGAATTAAAATTTTATACCTTTTTTTTATCTGTTCACTCATAATCTTTTTTTCAGTAAAGCACAAAGTAGTGTTAAATTTCACATCACCTTCACAATAAGACCCAGAACATATCCCTCCCACTAATTTGTACCAAAAAGAGAGAAAAAAATAACATAATTAGGCTACAACCATCTTCACAATAAACTCTAACAACAAAAAAAATGCTAACACACTTTGGAAGATCCAAGTAATGAGGCAGTTGCTGTTCTTACAAAGAGGAATGCTGTGAATAAAAGAATACGGATGTCTAAACTGCAGATGAATTCAGAAACACCACCTGCAAATCAAGACATACTAGTCCCAGAATGACTGGCGAGCAGTAAAACCCAGCGTGCACACACTTCTGAGACAAACTGAGGTTGTACACCATTTGTACTTTAATCAATACCAGTCATGCACTGACTACACGGAACATTACTGTCTTCAGGGTCTGAAGTATAGGATTTCATTATTATAATTTACAGTATTATTCAATACTTGTCACAGATTAAAAGTTAGATTACTGATCATGAGGCTTCCATAGTTGGACGTTTTAACACATAAAACTATACAGAGACAATTTTTTATTCCTTTATTTCTTTGATAAGTGTTCCACTAACTACCTAGAAACAACCTAGCACAATTTCAGCATGACTTTAAGAAGAAAGTTTTCTTCAGCTTTTAAATAAAAGCTAGCTAGTCCATTCATTATTATACATTAAAGTTTGAGGTTTTATAGCTGTTGAACTAGTAACACAATGGGAATACTGTGACTGTAGTTACAGAAATTCACGATCCAAATTCCTATCACAAATTAATTACTTCAGAGTAGGAGTGTTTTCACTCCCCGAACAAGTACACTCCCTCTATGCTTATTCAGTATTTAGCTACAATGTAGTTGACCCAGATGATTACTGCCTACCCTCACAACTTCCACATCTACCTCTGTGCTTAATTGCACTTATATGATTCTGTACAGGACATCAAAAACTCTGTTGCTTATTCAGAGGGGAAAGGGTGAAAAATGTTCTCACTTATTCAGTTTGCCTGTTCAGCACAAATTCTTCCCTGTCACAGCTGGAAGTACTCAATGCGTGGTGATGGGTGAACTGGTCCTTGTACTTGCCCATCTATTAGGCAGTTCAGTATGAAAGATGAAGCAGGATTGCAACACAACATTAAATGATCTGCAGAACTGCTGTTGAAATGAGGATTAGCTGTAAATTTGTGAGATGAAATTACTGTTCTATAAAACCTCATACACCTGTTGCTCCTTCTCTTCAAATACTATGTTTTGTATCCCTCTATGGCATCTGGGGAACCTAATTACCACTATTACATGAAATATTATATTCTGCTGAAAAGTGAAGTTAGAACTGTATCATGTAGCAGGAGGAGATTCAAGGGGAAGTTACACATTACTTTTTTTCAGACTAGAAAGCAAAGATTCTAGCACTTTTTTTTTTCATCTTTCTTTACATTCATAGCCCCATGTTGCACAAACTTAATACTTGTCTCCTCCAGATCAGCTAGATAGCTTGCTTCATCCTGGGGAAAAAAACAAAACACAACAAACACCAAAGCCAAACATCCAAACCAAAAACCTACCAGGTTGAAGAGACACGCTGGCCTAACACAGTGAGAAAAGCCCAAGAGCTAAGAGAAAGAAAAAGCCAGGACAACCCGTCCCAAAGCAGCATAACCTCCTTTTTCCAGTGGCAGGTAACTATCCGATTAGCTCAGACAAAATGCAACCTCATTTTCAAGTTAAGCATATCTGAAAACCAAAGTATCCACCTTCAAAGTCTTATTGCACTCAAAATACAGAGGAAAAAAAAAAGTCATAAAAAAAGTGATATTGCATACTACAAGAAAACTGAGTGGTTCTACCCATTTTTCAGAGGAATAATGGTTTTCTAGATAGGAAACGCTAAAATCAGAACCAAGGCAGCAATTTACAAGAAAAGGAAATCATTGCAGTATTTCCACATCTCCTAAAAGACAAGTACTGCATGCTGTGAGGAAGTTGCTAACACACAAACCTTTTCTTGACACAGTAAAAACACGACCTTTAAAACTACCACTTATCATCTGAATGAAAGCAGTCAATCCAGGAGTCACTGACAGGAAATCTTAACACAGCAAACACGACTTACTACCAACATCCTTGTCAGAGACAGAAAACCTGCTACAACCAAATAAAAGAGCTGTGGGCTTCTAAGAGACAACTTAGTATGGACAAGTTGATTTCATATGTCATCTTCCCTGTATTTTCTGAATTTTATTTAAATTATTTAGGAAAATACTGTTCTAACTGTACCTTGTAATATCTGAAGTAATCACGTTCTTGCAGTTTCTGTATTTTGGGGAAGATCTTGAAAGTATTGAAGTCGTCAATGCTTTCTATGTCACATAAACAATCATCCAGGACTCCTGTGAGCTATTAAAAAAAATACATTAGAATATATTTTTAATCAAGAAATTAAATATTAAGTACAGAAAAATCCTCTAAACAGAAAAAGATCCCAGTCAAAAGAAATACTAGTGAAATGCAGTTCCGTAGCAAATAAGTTCTCATCATTAAAATACTTTATAATGTACCTTACACACTCAGAATTAGAAAATAGCAGACCTTAGCACTTTTTTTTAAGTCCACCTCCAAACGCAATGCTGAATGGGTATTGGCAAGATTAACACCTGAAACTTGTTGACAGATTCAGTATACAGAACTTTCTGCAGAATGAGCAGCAAGCTTTTCCAAACCACAGACACATGCTCCATTAGCACATCAGAGTTGTATACTTAGTATCCTCCTCCCAAATGGTCATTAGTTGAATTACCTAAAAAAAAAAAAAAAATCCTCTACAGTCATGCACTGTCATCTTCTTTTTGAAATAATTCTCCAAGTGTAAGAACACTCCAGCTAGTTTCATTAGAGGCATGGGAGAAAGGGCAATAGGTACTTCTCTTCCCAAGAAGTTAGTAACTTCACAGGTAAATTCAAACAATCAATTACAGGTGGAAGCATCTATATTGTAAAGTTGTAAATCTATTCAGAAATAAAGTCTGAACTTTCCAGGGCTCATTGCTCTTGTGCCAGGGCAGCAAGCTGGTTGAAGGTACTGCACTAGCTTAAGACCACCTCTGTGTAAAGAAGCGCACAGAAGTGCAGAAACACTGCTGCCAGCACAGGGAGGGGAAGGCAGGACTGTGGAAGCAGCAGAGGACAGCCCCAGCTCCTTCAGTAAACCTGAGCTATGGCAACGCTTTCACCCAGACCCCAACAACGTCCTCCTAGTGAAAGGTGGAAACACAGCAGGTGTCATTCCATGAACGTTTCTGTGAGGAATTTCATTAACTCTAAACTAACTGCTCCTAAGCATAGCCTCTTAAACAACTACAAATGTGTCTGAAAGGCCTTTCAAATGTAAGTTTGAAGGCTTTAGACATATCTAAAGGAATGGAACCAAACACTACTGTTAACCACACTACTTACTGTTCCTCAGACAGGCATGAAATTCAACATACACAATTCAGGCCTAGAAGGCATTTAAAAGTGAAAAGCCCACACATATTATATTTTGTATGAGTTTAGAAGAACTTCTAATTACTAAAAGGTGACGTGCAAAAGGAGATGAAAAATATTTTGTGGCCTTTTTTTTCTCCACAGATTGCACGAAGATGAGATTATGAAATCATCTAATCTGTTTTATGCATGATAAATCACTCCACTACTTTACAGACAGATACCCTTACATAACCAAGCTTGATGTAAGAGTCACTAGAAACCCAACTGTAGGCTTCCATTCTTTCACAAAGCATAAAGAAGGTCTGCAAAATGGTTTCCCCAAAATGCGCGGTGAGGATGTAGAAGTGAGGGTATGGCAATAGAGCATTTAAGTAGAAAATTCACTTTACGTAGACCCTGCTTTTCCTGAGGCACTAAATAGGCTGTCACAGTTCTGCAGAGTAGATACAGCAACAATGTAAAACTCCTTTAAGGGAAGGCAGTTTAGCCAAAGTCGTCCACGCTGTTAATGTTATCTAACCTCAAACCTGGACAAACAGCTCTGAAGGCGCCTGTGTGCAATTACAGGTTTTCCACAAAGCCAAGAAAGCTCACATGAGCATGGCACGATGGCCAACTTCAAAGTCAGAAGAAAAATCTTATTATTATTGATACTTAGACAAAGAAAACCCACATGCATTTTAATCTAGAATGATATAATTTAAAAATTCCAGTTTTCTTAGCAGTCACACATAAGCAGAAATGAATTTTGCAGCCCTTACAGGTAACACCATACCACAAAAAAACCAGATGTACATTCCATTATAATATAATGAATAAAATAATGAAAATAAAAAGACAAAAAGATAACCTTATGTGAAGAACAATAATTTATTAAGCTGAAAGCAATAGGAAAGATATGAGAAATTTTCTTTGGACTCAGAAGTTAAAGAGTAGGAAAGGATTTAATGACCATATCCTGAAGTTATCCACTGCTTACAAAAATATTTTTACCATCTATGCAAAACTGAGAATGCTTTTTCAGAAGAAAATGTTCCAAATAAACCTGCAGTAGTTACACTCAGTGTCAAATCTCCATGGAAAAATAAAAAGCTGCAGTCTTTTTATTCAACTAGGATGGCAAACTACTCAAGGTCACACCTTTGCCATGTCTCTGAAAACTCTCAGTTTTAAGAGAACCTTTGAAAACACAGTACTTGGAACATTACAAAGTTTTAGAAATAAACTACCCCCAAAAACTAGCACTGGCCTAAGAAATTAGTAAGAGAAAAATTACAAGTAACAGCAGCAAGCAAATTAAATTCTCAATTTCTTTCTCAACTTTTTCAGAACTGGAGAGTTAGCTCCCTGTATACGCAAACCAGCAAAATCAATGCTTCCTTGGAAGACATGCTCTAAAATTAAACTATGCTATATCTGTACCAAACCACGACTTACAAAATGGTTTGACAGCACATATGAAACAGCAATAGTGCACATCAGTGGAGTCAGTTCATAGCACACTAATAGAACAGCAGCAACTCGGGTACCCCAGTTAGAGAGTTTTTTATTAGTCCAGGTGTAGTCTTCTGTGCTCTCACTTTTTTAATGACGGAACACTCTTAAGAGCATGTACAAAATAGTTTCATTTTTGTCAATGCCTGGATCTTCCAGTGAATTATTTTTCAAAATGGAGCCCTCAAGAACAGTGCATCACACCGTAAGGCTTACATATTGCTAGACCTCCTTTGCTATTCACACAGTTAGTATTTCACCTTTTTAAAACTGAACTATACTAGTAAACTGAGTCCACAAACATAGAATCAAACTGTAAGTTACCACAACTTTTATTACAATGGTCAAGTATCAAGTTTTCTTTTAATCTGTTAATTACTTTGAACTCTATGATAAACTCTAAAAGCATTAGCCTACTATGATTTGTGTTCATGAAGTCTAACATTGAACAGCTGCTATTTCTTTTATATTTCCAACATGCTTATCAAAGTATTTCCATGTATTATCAAACCTAGGTTAGGTCTTGTACAGGTATCAGAGCTGCACTGGAGATGTTAGATTTCTAGCTTATCTTCTTTGAGATAAATCAACCTTTCAAAAGAAAAGGTCAATGCCCAACCTGCATCAATTTCTCCTTATGAAATCTGGAAAGAGAAACATATTCAGCACTTCAACATTAAGAAAAAGCTGAATAAATACACATAATAGCAAGCAGTCTATTAATACAAACAACCTTATTACTGTTATCAGGTTGTTGCATTTTAATTGCTTCAACAATTATAAGACCATCTGGGACACCTTGTTTTGCTCCTTAACATTTTAGTTTGCCATAGCTGCAAAGGAGAGAAAAATTATAGGTGAGACAGCTCCAAAAACTAATGGTTAGCTTATCTTTTCCTTGCACAAGTCAAACTTGAGGTATCTAAACCCCAAATACAATATGCTAACAACTTTATAAAACAGCTACAAGCAATCTCTTTGCCAAGTGTCATAAGAAAACAATGCCAGTTTGCTAGTAGCATAAGAACCCAAATTCAATTAGCTTCTGGTTATGCTAAAAAGCTACTAAAATAAGGGGGGCGTTAAACCTGAGAAAACCTCAACTTACAACACCAGCAACAAAAAATGTATTAAGAGCGAGCTATGCTAGACTACTCCAGTCACTTCCAATATAGCATGTTACACAAAGCATAAAATGAGAAAATGTAAGAAAAATAATAATCAGATATAGACAAACTTTGCTCCACATGGATGTCGTATTTCCACATAAACTCACTCTAACATCTTTGGCCCAGCTGACATCCTTCTCTACTTGCCACCAGCTGTTATTTCAGCCATGGTCATACTGCTGATGAACAGCAAACTCTAATCTACAGACACTTGTCCTTCTGAAGCTGCGAAGGCATTTACAGAAAGAAGGAGCATTCTCATCCTTCTCTGTTATGAGGGCAAACAGACACGACCTAAACACAAACCAAGCCTGGGCACTGATAGCACTTCCCGAACATATGGATTCTTATCGACTTCATAAGGACACCGAAGTTTCTGCCTAAAGCCCAGGGTATGATCCAACCCCGAGTTCCTAAACGCAACACCTCACGGACAAAAAGCAGGGTTACCTGGATTAACCCCCTCCCTCCCTTTTTGCAACTGGACCATTTCCCAAGAGTACTACCAGCGGTTCCCCTGGTGAACCCACTTCTCCTTTCACCGTCTCAGCAGGACCCCACAGACCTCAGGCACCTAGCCGCCCGGGCCCGGACAACTAGCAGCCGCAGGGTATCGAACAAGAAGGACACGGGCTACAGACCTCACCGAGGGATGCCCCGGCTCCTCCGCCCAAGAGGCTGCACAGGAGGCAGCCAGAAGCCGCATTCTGCCCCGCGACCCTGCAAAGCGTCCTCACCGCCGCCTCCGGCCGGTGTCAGGAAGGTGCGCTGCTCTCCTTCCCGCGAGCAGGGCTGCGCAGCCCTAGGCGGAGCCGGTGGGGCATCCCCCGCGCCCGGCCGCGACCTCTCCCCAAGGGGATCCCACCG